>NW_010327879.1:0-29872 GCF_000700745.2 Antrostomus carolinensis
TCTGGCAGCTTTTCACAGAAACCACCCCTATCTGCAGAACTCTGCTACCAAAACCTTGCCACACAAACCCAATACAGTTTGACAAGAAGCATGCCCAGGTGGCCAAGAAGACAAAAGTCATCCTGGCCTGTATCAGAAATAGTGTGGCCAGTAGGACCAGGGAACATATCCTACCCCTGTACTCAGCACTGCTGAGGCTGCACCTCAAGTCCTGTGTTCAGATTTGGGCCTCTCACTACAAGAAGGACATTGAGGTGCTGGAGCGTGTTCAGAAAAGTGCAACAAAGCTGATGAAGGGTCTGGAGAACAAGTGTCATGAGGAGCAGCTGAGGAACTGAGGTTGTTTAGTCTGGAGAAGATGAGGCTGAGGGGAGACCTTATCACACTCTACAAATACCTGAAAGGAGGAGGTTGTAAAGAGGTGGGGGCTGGTCTCTTCTCCAAGTAACAACTAACAGGATGAGAAGAAATGGCCTCAAGTTGCACCAGGGGAAGTTTAGATTGGATATTAGGAAGAATTTCTTCACTGGAAGTGTTATGAGGTATTGAAACAGGTTGCCAAGGGCAGTGGTGGAGTCCCCATCTCTGGTGGTATTTAAGAGTCATGTAGACATAGTGCTTAGGAACATGGTTTAGGAAACTTGTCAGTGTTAGGTTAATGATTGTACTTGATGAACTTATAGGTCTTTTCCAATCGAGGCGATTCTGTGATTCTGCGTATCTTTGTTTTGCAGAGAAAGACTAAGATTATAGTAGGGCAATTCTGGTTTCTTGATGGATCTTAATTTCTCTGTCCCTTTCAATCAACCTCTAAATATGAGAAGGACACAGACAGTAAGTTGGCCTCATGCACCAACTCATTTTTTTACAACACAGAGTAGCCAAGTACCCACACAGTTCACTTATGTTTGTTAGCAGCTTTTCATATGATTGGTCATGGGCCTTCCTGGTTAACCTTCCTTCACAGTCGGTGAATGAGACACAGAGAAAGCTGGTGAAAGGATTTTAGTCAAGCTGTTTCCAGTGTGCATCCTTCACAAACAGGCCAGTAATTTTCTCCATCAAGGCCTGAGAGCTAGTTGCTCTGGAGGTGTCTGAAACAACCATCTCATGATGAAGGAGATGTCAGTGTGGCAGGATTAGTTAGTTAGCAGCACTGTAGCTGCTTGTTGCTTGCCTTTACTGTTCTTGCATGCACTGAGTATTGTTGATCCTGTTTTGTCAGTGCTCAATGCTTCATTGCATCCATCCCCTACTTTGCTGCTCCCATGGCTCATCAGTTTTACCCTCCATCTGTTCAGTGACCTAAGCTATGGTGTCTAAAACATTGCTGCAAAGTCCAGGCAGGGAGGTCAATAAACATTTCCATCCCTTGTGCACATAGGAAAGCTCAACCATGCAGGAGTGAGAGCTTCCTCCTGGGCCAGACTGAATGGACCTTTCATCACAAATGTTCACCTTTTATTGCTGTGTCTGCAGGCTTCTGGGTTTGCTTGCTTTAGCACACAGGCTGTTTTCATGCTTCATGCACCACCACTCCTTCTCTTGCTGCAGAATGATAGACCATCTGCAAAGAAAATCTCAAAGAGTTTTTTTCTGTAGCTTATCCAAAGAAAAGTGTTGGATGCTAGGGCCACGAGGATGATCTGAGGGCTGGAGCACCTCTCCTACGAGGACAAGCTGAGAGACTTGGGGCTGCTCAGCCTGGAGAGGAGGAGGCTTCAGGTAGACATTATAGTGGCCTTCCAGTACCTGGAGGGGCCTGAAGGAAGGCTGAGGAGGGACTTTTACAAGGGCAGGTAGAGATAGGATGAGGGGTAATGGCTTTAAACTGGAATAGAGGAGATTTAGTTTAGATATTAGGAAGAAATTCTTTCTTGTGAGGGTGGTGAGACACTGGAACAGGTTGCCCAGGGAAGCTGTGGATGCCCCCTCCCTGGAAGTGTTCAGGGCCAGGCTGGATGAGGCTTTGAGCAACCTGATCTAGTGGAAGGTGTTTCTGCTCATGGCAGGGGGGTTGGAACTAGGTGATCTTTAATGTCCTTTACAACTCTAACGGTTGTGTGATTCTGTGATTCTATTTCGGCATGCAAGGCAAGACCAGCAACCTGGAAGCCTGATGTTGAAGAACAGGCAGTTCTTTCAAATGGGTCTGGTCACAACTCCCTTACAGTAAAAGCACCAGAGTGTGAAGATTGTTCCATAAAAATGCAGTGATGCTATCAAAATTAGTAGAATTAATCATACTTTTGTCTTTGTAAAACAGACAGATTAAAACTTTGGCTTCCAAATTTCCTGAACCCTTTTTTAAAAGCATCAGTCAGTCAGAATCTGGCAGAATTTATCAAAGAATATCATTTTTTCTTCAGTGATATGAAAATTATATTTGTACCAGGTGGATTCTTATACAGATTTTCAATTTTATATTCATCCAAGATTCCTAAACCAGCCTGTTTCTGCCATTGCTATCCTGAAGTTAACAAGGAAAAAATATTTTTTCTCTTCTTAAGGCCCTTTTTTTCAGGTGGAGAAAAAGAGAGAGGCTGCATATGGAAGCAGTGATTACTAAAGGGAACTTATTTTTAGGTACCCAGATACAGTGATGTATTTCTTTGGACATTTTTGTGGTAGGACATGTTCAGCATGAGAAAACTAAGGCAAAATGTTGTCAAGATCGCATTTACGTGCAGTCCTGCCTTTCCTAGTAAGACAAAATCCGGTGGTTTCCAGTTGAGTGACTAACTCTGTTGCAACGTTCTTGACAAGAAGCGAAGGGCTCTAAGATATGTTCCTCTGCATGTTCTCATGACAGTCTTACTGCTCAGAGCTATGAAAGCTCCAGGGAATGAACTATGCAAAATCCTTCATAGATTACTCATTATTCCCCCCCTCACTTTTTACACTAATCTTACTTAAAAACAATCTTTAAATAGAAGCTTCTATAACTTTATTAATAAAAAAAATGTTGCCTGTCAGACATGGCTGAAGAGGGAAAACATTTGTAGGGGCTGTTGAGTGCTGGGTCTGTGTGGCTGTTGGTATACAGTAGTCAAAGTGATCCACAGTGCCCTGTCCTGAAAAGAAGCTTCATAGGGTTCATGGAAAGGATACTCCACCCATCAGATTTAAGAAGTCTTTGACATTTCTGAAACTGGTACTTTTGTAGCTTTTCCCACTTTTCCTGACTTCTACGCCTTTGAAAATCTTGTATTTCTTTTACACACACTGTATTGACACCTTTCAGATGAAAAAAGTAATGCACTGTACATGAAAGAGAATTCCAGCCTTCAGTAGCAAGTTCACCTCAAAATTTAGAAATTAAATAAAAAATTGATATGTAGAGGAGCAATTCAGGGACGTGACTAAAAATTCAAGAATTAGTTTTCAGAAGAAGACAATATGAGAGAGTATGTATTTGAGATGGGTATCTAGAATTTATTTCAAAAGTAAGACACATCTTATTGTATTGCAACAGAACCTATCACCAGTAACATAGGCAACCGACATTTTTATTATTCCTTAAACTCTACAAAGAGTCACTGTGGAGTGACATGGTGATCTCCTCACTGTGTATGGGAGGTCTATTGGGGGAAGACTTTTCTAGACACCAGAAATCATCTCTAAACAATAAGCAATGAAAAGAAGAAGGGAAATGCAAAATAGGTAGAAGACCCCAGTCAGTATCTCCCTCCTCCCCTTCCTTCCTTCCTCCCTCAACCCCATCACACAGCCATGTAAAATGTGTAGGGAGCTAGCCCATGAGTCCAAGAAGTGTTAAGTTTGGCAGTGACATCTGGAAAGTCAAATGCAAAGGTGAAATGGAAGACAGAAATAGTTGCAAAATATATCCCTTCTATTTTCTTGCAAAGCAAGAAATTTGCAGCCAATGCATTTTTTAGATTTAACTTCGTTTTTCAGTTGCATATTCTGATCAGGTATGTCTTAAGCTGAAAATTAATTAGTCAGTGTTTAGAAAATATCTAAACAGAACCAGTGAAGTACATCTGCATACTGATGAGACAGCATCTTAAATCTTTGTAGCTGGAGACAGGATTTAGAAAAGCAATGTAAAGAATTTCCAGATGAGAGTCTGCCAGGCAGTTGGCCTGGGAGGAGAAGAGTCCAGGGGGAATGTTGTAATCGTGCATTTGACTGAGCAAGCACCTGATTCAAAAGCCAGTAGGGAACATCACAAGCATAGCTTTGTGGAAGACAGAACAGCAATCTGGTAGTGGTGATGTTCTGTACCTCTAGGTAAGGTATGGAAAAGTCACAATCAGGAAAGTAAGCTCCCAAATCATACTGATCAGATCAAAACAGGAATGTATGAAAGCCTGTGACAATACTGGGGAAAATATCAAATTGTGTTTATCTTAGGGGATTGTTCAGACCTTGACAAAGGCATCGTAGCTTGCTCTGTCCTTGCCATTGATCAAAGAGGGCTGAAGTTGGCTTCCTTTTAAATATCATAATGTGAGTTCCCTGCAGAGGACACCAAAAACGTATCAAAACAACTCCTGGTCCGTACTGGCCTAAGTGCAAGGGAAATTTGAGCACAATTTTTTTACATAGCAGGCAATGTATTGGTTTCTGGTCAGAACACATGTTCAGTCATCTTTAAAGAGCATTACAGTAATATTGATGTTGTTTTGAATTTTTTAAACCAAATATTCTCAGGACTTATTTCTGAAAGCTTAAAATGTAAACAAGTAGCGTTAGTGCTGCATGTTAATTTGGACTGGCTAAAGAAAAGACAACAGCTAGAAATTTAAATTATATTCACAAAATCCAGCCACAAGTCTTAGAAAGCTGAATCTGGATGCAGCCCATGGGTTTACTCTTAAAATCTGTGCATAACTTGTGAGGAATAATATTAGTTCTGTAAAATGTTTTCAGTTGTGCTGCCTAATTCTAGAAATGACACAGTGCTCTGTCCAACATAAGCATAGCTCAAAAACCTAAGTCAAAGCTCTTTTCTTTTTTGATATACATACAGATCATACATTCACTTAGCAGTGCCATGTGCAGAGCTAAGTTTCTGGAGTGAGAATTACAGTGACTAAGGGGCAGATCTGCCACTTTACAGGCTCTTCATATCTTATAGCCTTTAAAAGACCACCGTACCTTCAAAGCTTTGTTCATGTGAGCATAATGCAAACAAAAATAAAACTAGGCATAACACAGGCTACTCCAAACACAACAACATGTCTGAAAAGCAGCACCTTCTCTAGGAAATCACACCCACACATTTGCCACTGTTTATATAGAGCCTTTCCCAACAGCTAATCACTGTGGCAAATAATGCACGACTTTACCCTGTTCCTAGAGCTCTTTATCACCATTAGGCAGAATCACATTACACCAATCTGAAGCCTTGTTGCTTGATTGCAAATCAGTGTCAGATGTTAAGATTTTTTATTTTATTTTTGCTTCTCAGAGCACTACAGGAGACAAAGAGAATGATCTACATTACCAGCTTAAGCATTTATGAAAAATAGACAACAGTAGCAGAAGACTGACTAGATAGATGCAAATAAGACTAATAGCAGTGTATATCTAATACCGGACTCCATGCTGCCACAATAACTAGTTCATTAAAAAGTATTTCTGTATCCCTGGTGTACTTTTCCTGACAACAGGGGTTTTTACTCAAGTGAGTGAGCACAGAGGGAAGCACTTGCAGAACTTCTTTTTTGTTCTGATTACTTTGGTTATAAAAAAAGATTTTGTCAAATTAATGCCTACTGAAGGGATGGAAATAGAGCTAATGCAAGCCTGGTGGAAATGCCCACAGACTGGGACTGTCCCATGCTCTGTACTCAGGCAAAACTCCAACTGGTTCATTACTTTAAAAATCTTTGCTTGTGTTCAACACCTGGTCCGAATGTATTGAGTTTCACTGAAAAATACAGACACAGTATATTTATGGTTTTTTTCTATTTGCTTCTACAACTAATTGATTTTAAATGGAAGAGAAAACACCAACACCCAACTATGGGTAACATGGAACCTGTCTTTATATCCAGTGAAAAATAAGGAGCCATGGAAGTGAAGATCCCAGCCTTCCTGCTGCTTCACACACTAGTTCCTTCTATGATCTTAATACTTTGCTTTGGATATTTTACTTTGGACCTTATTTTGTGTAGCAGAGAAGTGACAAACTTACCTATGCTTATAAAGGGCTTTGAGAATTATAATGAAAAACAGTATAGAAATGCTATATGTTCTTCTGGTTTAGTGTGATAAGCTTTGGTGACTCACTACCTATTCAAAAGCTCAGTGTATCTGTAATGCAATGATTGGCAAAGCATCACAGGAGATATTTGCAACAAGGAAAAGTCAACATCTTACAAATGGCATCTTACTTTCTTTCCACTGAAGTCAGTGTGAGTTTTGCCAGTAATTTCAGAGGAAGTATGTCAATTCCCATAATCTCCTCTGAAAATTACACCCAGAGGAGAAGACAAGTAGGATCTAAAAACTGAAGTGCTCTTGGAACAGCATTCAGTGTTGTGCCAGCATTAATGCTGGAGACTTGCTTTGGTTTTTTGCTGTTAAATGATACAATCCCTTAGGCTTTACGTCACAGTCACACTCATTTAAATGTGCACTAACACAGCTTTAGCACACATTTCTAAGAGGACTCCTCTCAAAAATATGTGGCATGGATGCAGTTTGAAAGAGTTATTATTTTCCAGTATCTGAGCTATATTGTATAACTGGTTCTCAGGGTGCCATTCACTCTGCTTCCATAAAGCCGGACTCATGCTTTTTTCAGGGAAATAATGGGTGAGATCCTGAACAGGTGAACTATGCCCTTGTATCTCAGAGTCAGAGAGGATTTCTACAGATTCACTCCCCATTTCTTTGCCCTGATGATGTACGCAGGTTGTCTCTGTTGGAGAGTAGATGTGGGGCAGCTGAAAGTGGATTTAAAGGATGCAGCAAAAGGCTGCAGAGGACACCCTTTCTCTGTGCAGATGACCATGACAAATGCTTCTAGCAGAAGTCACCTGACACATCTTCATCACAAAGCAAAAATAGTGCTGAGGGTGAGTGCGCTTTCCGTTCTATTTATCATCACCTACAATTAAAGCAGTGGTAACTTTCCCCTGTGAGCAGGAGAGGAATAGGTGTTAGGATCAAAGGTGTGCTTAAGACACATGAACAGTTCAAGATGTTGGCTCAAGTACCAAAGGGCTTTTTAAAAAGAAATAGGGATCATAAAATTATATTCTCCCACTCCTCTACCTTATAAACAGCAGGAAAGACAAGGGCCTAGAAATGAAGGAAAGACTCTACCTTTCCACATTTATGAAGGCACAGTCCAAATAACTTTTCTTAAACTCATCAATGTTTTAATGCTTTCAAGATCTCTCTTATTTATCCATGACCTAAGTGCCTGGATAGTAATAAATATGATTTCTCTTTCAAAAAGGCCATAGGAAATAGAAAGCATTCAGTAAGTCATATCCACAACCAACAGGTCAATCAGAAACCAGGAGAGGAACTTAACTCCACCTGCAATCAAAGGAGTTGGATGCTACACAGAGAAGTCTGTACAGGGCATAAAAGTGCCTCAAAGCTTGTCAGAGTTCAGAAAAGGAAAGAATTCTGGCTTTGTAACTGAATCAATGCAGTGTTCAGATTCACTAACCTCTTTATTAAAATGATGAAACACATCAGAGGTGCCACTTGTCTTACAGATTCCTTCATAGTAATTTTATTTGAATTATTTAAATACAGTTAATTCTCTGGTTTTTGCATGCAGAGTACTTGGTTTGCAGTCACAGAGAGAGCGAGTGCAGAGCAATGACACCGTACCTTTGCTGGGAGCACAGCCAATGCAGGCATCAGGGAGATTATTAGCTGAGACAAACAGAAATGTACTGCCAGCCAAAAAGAGTGAACCTGCATTTGCCTGAGTGACTCTGTGTAGACATTTGCAGGTCTTGGACATGCTTCACAGAATCACAGAATGCTAGGGATTGGAAGGGACCTCTAAAGATCATCTAGTCCAATCCCCCTGCTGGAGCAGGAACACCTAAATTAAATCACATAGGAAGTTGTCCAGGTGGGTTTTGAACATCTCCAGAAAAGCAGACTCCACAACCTTCCTGCGCAGCCTCTTCCAGTACTCTGTCATGCTTCCTTGTTCAAAGAGTTCCTAAGGTGTCTAATAACTCAGTGCATGTCTCTTGTGCCGCTCCTGAGCTCACACTTCCTCCTCAAAGTACAGCACCACTTAACTTGGACTGGCTTTGCAAATGCAACTCATGCTCAACACAGACAACCCTGTGCCCAAAGAAATAAACCCTGATGGATATTAACAAGCTCCGTGGGAATCCGTGTCATAGAAGGTGACATAAGAAGGAACAGATCCTAAAAGATTTTCTGATTTTTCTATTTTCCAAAGCACCCTGGCCCCACATTTCTTAGGGAACAAAGGTCTGACCCGAAGTAATTAATTCTTCATTGAGAAATATGCAAGTTTGTCTTGAAAAGCTCGATGTTTAAAGGGCATAGAGTGCAATTTAGCCACAGAGCTGCCCCAGGGGTGGGTGGCTGGCTGGCAACCCCTAGCCCAGTGCTGAGGGAACTGAAGCAGCAGCCTAAAACAAGCAGGATTACAAGTAAGCCTCCACTTTTTTTTTTTCCCATGTCTTTGTGCACAGGACAGACAAAGAACGTCAATTGCAGTATTCAAAAACAGAAGACAGTCTAAATTTTACATTATAGGTCATCATTTTGTGATCTCCAGTTTCAATTCTCAAACTGAAATATGCTCATTTACCTTTTGATGGTATTTCACCTGTAGTATCCCTAGTTGAAAGCAAAAAATTTAAATAAGCAAATTTTTTCCCCCTTTGATTTGAAGAATGAAAATGAGAAAGTGGGTCAGTATATTCTGTTCATCCCAATGGTGGTCCAGTAGGCAGGAATAAATACAATTATAAAATCCATCTTCCTGAAGCAGACCTAGTCATATATTTCTATGCAAAAACCTTGCATTTTAGAAGTTCACAATAATGGCAGTCTTAGCTGCCATAGGAAATAGAAAGAAAAATCAGAATCAGAAAAATAATGCAAATTATGCCACATCAGAAAAATAATGCAAATTGACTATGCTTCCAAAGCAGGGTGAGGTAGACCAAACAGCATCACCTCAACAGTCATTTTCAGTATCAAAAGCTGCTTTTGTTTATTTTTTTGTCAGAAGAAACACTGGGGGGCAAAAAATTCAGTTAAACCAAACAACTTCAGTTTTGATTTTTTTTCTTTCAGCTTATGTATGTACAACAAGTACTTTCTTCCTTTTATGTTTTGCAGATCACAATTTTTATGTGAAAAGTCAGAGTACTTTAAAGCACAGCACCACCATGGAGTAGCATCATGTAGGGTGTGGGAAAACATGTTTCATTTGAGAAGGGAGGGAAGTATGAAAAGTTGGGCCCCTCTGGCCTCATGTGAAGTCTTCACCTTCTGCTTGGCCAAGTTTGCCTCACTACAGCACTGCTGCAGGACACTGGCAGTATTTTCCTCAAGTCCCCAGAGGCTGCAGAGCATGTGTATGCATATTAGCACTGGGGAAGACTGACCACGGGATATTTGCTTTGGATCTTCTCTGAACAAAAGTGGTAAAGCTTTAAGTGATGTGGAGACCTGTCGCCTCAAAAACAACATTCTCAGTCTGCAAATCAGATTCCTTCATCTTTCTGTCCCTGGGTAATACGTGTGTAATTGCACACATTTTAAATGCATCACGTTCCTTAGATGGCAAAGGAAATAATATGCTCAGTGCAGCTGGTCAACTCGAAAACACTAAGCCCCACCAAAGTTTGCTTTCTCCTGTCATTTCTGTTGCATCTAATAACCAAAGTGTCAGACCCAGATAAAGCCTTTTTTGAACCACTTCTTGCATTACCAGCTTGATATCTCGAGGAAAGAAATAAATGATGTTTTGGCTTGAAGATGTTGGTTTGGAGCTGCTTA
Organism: Antrostomus carolinensis; assembly: GCF_000700745.2. NCBI lineage: Eukaryota > Metazoa > Chordata > Aves > Caprimulgiformes > Caprimulgidae > Antrostomus > Antrostomus carolinensis. Next base: position 9,994 of record NW_010327879.1, read on the forward strand.
AATCAGTGTTTTGGTCAGAGGTCTCTGGGAGAAAGCATTTGCAGTAAGCAGACACAAGTCTGCTGTATTATCATAATTGAAAGTAGGGGTCCAAGACGAAGCATCACCCCTTGTCCTTCTAGAGAACAAAGGTACAGAAAGCCTGGAGCATGCATTTAAAGAAGCTAAGTTGTGCATCTTGCTGATAGCCACCGTAAAAAGTCAGCAAACAATTTATCCACACAGGAAGACTGAGAAAAAATTCAAGCTCTAGGCAACTGTCTTAATGTTACAGTTACATCAGAAAAGAGCTATATGTTGAAAATATCATCAGACCAATGGTACCATATATCCCTAGTTTCATACAAATATAAGCAAGATAGATTGATTTTAATATGATGTGTACAGCCACTACCCCCATAATTCATTAGATTAATTAAATTTTAATTTTTTAGTTTTTCATATGTCCTGTATTTTGGATTATGAAAGAAATTGCAAGGTAGTTTCAAAAACCTTTCTCCTCCTACTTTAGGCTTTGGTGTCAAATCACTACTTCAGCCAGCTCAGATCCAAAGAAGGCCACCATTCATATCTACAAAAAATATGCCAGATCCCAAATATGTCTAATGTTATGTGGAAGGAAAAGAACTCACCACTCAAACAACTCAGTGACTGGCAACCAAATTTGCATAGGTAGGGACTGAACACTGAGTTGGGGCTGTTCAGCCTGGAGAAGAGAAGGCTCCAGGGAGACCTTTGTGTGAGCTGACACAGGCAGGACACAGGAACAACCACAAAAACCATGGATAAAAAGCAAATTTATTCTCGTTACCTCATGAACCAGGGGATCTCTGCAGCAGCACCCAGGGCAGAGGCACGAAAGCAGGAACACAGGCACCCCAGAGCCCAGTCCTTGCTAGAGAGAGAGAGAGAGATTCCGAACCTTCCTCTCTTGCTTGTATATTAAGGATTTCTTTAGGGGCAGTAGTTTTCCACTGTGCTTTGATCTTTCTCACAACAGGGCAGGAATCCCAGGCATGTTCAGGGTGCCCCTGAGTCTATCCCAGGCCTGCGTTATCTAAAGGCAGATATTCTAATTGTCAAGCACATAAGACTAAACAGTAATTAGCAGTGTGATATATGTGTTTTTTGACACCTCATCTGCAAGTCACTTGAGTGTATTTACATTCCTCTTCGCCAATCTTCCATTATATTCTCACAACCTTCTTGCGGTCTTTCAACACATAAAGGGGGCCTATAAGAAAGACAGGGAAAGGAGGGCCTGTAGTGATAAAACAAGGGGTAATGGTTTTAAACTAAAAGAGGATATATTCAGACTAGATATAAGGAAGAAATTTTTTTACGATGAGGGTGGTGAAACACTGGCAGAGGTGGCCCAGAGAGGTGGTAGAAACCCCATCCCTGGAAACTTTTAAGATCGGATTGGATGGAGCTCTGAGCAACCTGATCTAGTTGAAGATGCTCCTGCACTTTGCAGGGGAGTTGGACCATATGATCTTCAAAAATCCCTACCAACCCAAACCATCCTACGATTCTATAATTCTATAATCTATTCAACCATGTGGATAAATGTCATAGAAGAGGTGAAGGAACATTTGTTTGACACTGTTTAACTGCATTTACCTTCAGAAAAAAAAAACCAAAAAACAACAAAACAACAAAACAAACAAACAAACAAACAAACAAAAAAAAGGGAAGAAAAGATTAGCATATATATGCTGGATACTCCAGAGCATATTACCCATCAGCCTTCAGAGTCAGAACCCTGAGGATGACAAGAATCGTTAGAGTTCAGTTTCTGAAAGTAAAGAATCAAAAACCCTGGAAAAATGGCTTTTAATATTATATCACCCTATTCCTATACCTTTAAAACCATTAAGGCATCTGGGATCTTTAAATACACATAAATATTTATTGTCTAAAAATAAAGGGCTAAAATTTACATGGATGCTCCAGGAACAGCCTTGACTCAGACCCCTTTATTGTCTATGTCTTTCATAAACATGCATTCAAAGGATGAAGGTGAGGGACATGGAATTAATTTCATAAATGAATACTGCCAAGTTACGTGTTTTGTATTATGGAAGACAGTTCTAAATTACACGACAATATGCCATTACCATGTGTTATTCACCCTTCATCTACCATGCAAGTCAATTAACAAATGAAGCCAAGGTTTTATGTAGCCCTTTCTTACTCTGGACCAAATCTTTATCACCATTAAAGTGGTGTAAATCTGGATAAATTACACTGAAGTAAATGGAATTATTTCAGAATCATACCAACACAATTAGAAGAAAATTGTCCCTGCACAAGGAAATTATTTGATGATTTTTCTAGCAAGCTGAAATATATAGTATATATAGTAAAAGTATATATAGTACTATATATAGTATATATAGTAAAAGAAGCAGAGCTCCTGTAAAGTGAATTGAACACAATCCTGAAGATGAGATGGCAATGCTAAGAGAGTAGGGGTGCAAAACTAATTTATGGACTTGATTTTCCAGCACAGCATACCTCTCATCAACACAACACCATTCTTGCCTGAGAGGCAGCCCTAGCAACATCATATAAGGAAAATGGGTACTTCTGTGGCAGGGTGCCAGAAAAGCACTGCCCCATGGCAGCACAGAGGGAAAAAGGGATTGCCAAAACAAATGTGTCTGTCCCAGTTGCCTGTAACCTACATATGGTCAGCCACTTGGGGCTTATATCTACATTAAGGCTGCCCTAACTCAGCATAGAGAGAGTTGCAGTAAGAAGAACTGCAGCAGGACTAGGCAGATGAAATGGGGTTATTTGCATTGTATGAAATTCTTCCCTGTACCTTTAAAATATACATCTCTCCTAGGATCTGCTGTATCTTTATTTTTTATGATAACCGGAAAGTACACATTGGAAAAACAACAGCTTTCATTTTTTTCTAATATATTCCTAGAAATGTGCCCAACTCTGTTTAATACAGCCTGAAGAAATAGGGTATGAGTCCAGTGGAAATGATAGCAGAAGACACTGTCATTAAAGGCTTTATTGTTAGTCATACATAGGATGTGTTAAATTAGGAATATAGTTCTGACATGAAAATTTACTTTATCTAAACAAGGTTGTGGGGTTCTAGTTTAAATTTGAAGGGCAGCTTTCTGATTCAATGTGCTAACAGTCAGATATTTTTTTTCCTTTTGCTGCCAGTCCTTTATGTCAATGGTCAAACAACCTTTCCATCCTTCTTAGTGCTAGTGTCATTCATGCTTTTCAAACTTTTCTGACTTTAATATTAACAAATGTGAACTGGACTGAAGCAGATCCACCAGGGACTAAATATTGAGAAGGTGACATTTTCAGAGGGAAACGACATTTTTGAGAGTGTACATCTCAACTAGGTAGATTCTACCTTCTGAATTGTTAGCTTTCCAGTAACACACACACATACAAATCACAGCACTCCCACCTCGCTCCGTGATGTCTCTGGAGACAGGTAAGAGGAATCCAGAACTGCTGATGACTTACCACTAAATTGGAACTACTAGGTAAGGGGACTTTTTCGGAGGATTGTAGCTAGGACATCCATCACTTTCTATGATCATCCATCATTTGTTTCCTGAAACAGCTGGTGGCTAGGCCTAAATGTAGCATAAACTGCTTTAAGGCATTACCTGTCAAAAGAACCTCAAAACTGAGTTATTATTTCTTACATAACCCCACTGAAGTCCCAGCCTATGTATCTAGTCCAACATGGTGAAGGGCCTGGAGAACAAGTCTTACAAAGAGCACCTGAGGGAGCTGAGGTTGTTTAGTCTGGAGAAGAGGAGGCTGAGGGGAGACTTTATCGCTTTCTATAGCTATCTGAAAGGAGGCTGTAGAGAGGTGGGTGTTGGTCTTTTCTACCAGGTAAAAAGCAATAGAACAAGAGGAAATGGCCTCAAGTTGCGCCAGGGGATGTTTAGATTGAATATTAGGAAAAACTTCTCCACCAAAAGGTTAGCCAAGCATTGATATAGGCTGCCCAGGGAGGTGGTGGAGTCACCTTCCCTGGTGGTATTTAAAAGATGGATAGACGAGGTGTTTAGGGACATAGTTTAGAGGTGAATTTGGTAGTGTTAGGTTTATGGTTGGACTCAATGATCTTGAAGGTCTTTTCCAACCACTGCAATTCTATGATTCTATTCTATGATTTTCTCTGTGTGCTCATGATGTCTGTGCCATGAATTACATTTGCTGTAAAGCTGTGTGTCTGACTTCTCTTCTGCCTGTTACTAATGAACATCTAGGAATAGTCGAAGATTCGAGATGCTAAGCAGCATAAAATAACCACACCACTCAGAGAAGCTAGTCTGGCTCACATATTTTTCTTCCCTTGCATATGTTTCTCCTGTACTCTGAGATGAAATGCAGATGCAAAAGCTCTGTGTACAGCGTTGCTATAGCCTGAGGCTACTTAGCAGTTCAAATGCAGTTTCTGGGCCAAAGCTAGATCACAGGACTCAGGCTGTTATGATGCTCAAACCAATAGGTAATTCTAACTCCTAGTGTCAGGAAAAAGCGAAGCAGCAAGGCCATCTCAGGGAAATACTGGGACCCAGCTGCATGCTCAAACCCTGTCTCAGGTTGACAGACTGGTCCTCCCAAGGAGATATTTCTCATCTGTGATGCCACTCACAGAGGTCTCCTTACCTCAGCTCTCTGCCTTCTGGCTCCAGGCCCCACAGAGACTTTGCTATGCTATGCTCGAGTTAGTCAGTTGTTTTTCCCTGCCCCTTCCTGCTTTGTACCATCACAAAAAGAATATACCATGTTTCCAGGAGACACAAGTAATAATAAAAAATGGAAGATCAGTCCTGAATCAATTTTTAATATTTCCAGACATTCAGAACAAACATCAGCATAGACATTTCTGTTTCTAACTGAAGAGTGTGGCTGATTAAAGACTTTAAATAGCTTTCTCATTGTTTAAGAAACCAACACAGGGTGAAAATCTGAAAGGTACAGTTCACACTCAATAAAATTCTTAATTGTGATTGGCAAATTTGACAGCTTTTTAATCTTCCTAATATCCATCCAAAGATTTTTGTTACACTCCATTTTTTGGCTAACGCAATCAGGAACCTTTAAAGAGTTAGTTAGCAGTAGCATTCACAGTGTTTGAACTAGTAATTGAAGACTGGAGATAGAGGTGAAAAGAGATGAGGTTATCTGAAGAATGATTAACAAGTCTGTTGCAGTATCTCCACATATGATACTTGTGGATAAACAAGGAATTATCACTTGCAATAATGTAGTGTTTGACATTTATAAGGGAATCTGAATGAGATCACTGAAGCATCTTATTTTCCTCTCAGTTCGCTGGGGGTAATGTAACTTCCTTCAGTAGCTACCCTAAAAAATGGAGTGGTTAGTATAGACTTTGTATTTTAATTAACTTGCACAGGAAGTTTTCCAAAGTGCAAAGGCTGGATCTGCAAGAGCACTGAATGCACACATCCACCCAGTACTGGGTGTGCGGTTAGTCACGGTATGAGCAAATGCAGCAATTCCACATGCAGCCAGCATTTTTATTCTCATTTGTGAATGCAAATGCACTGCTGGGACACTGCCTTACAGATGTGCCTTTTTGAGACCTAGGGATTAGATTTGTGAACAGTCATTAGATATCTCTCTTTTTCTTAATAAATGCAAACTTTACATTTATCAGAGAAGATATATTCTTCTGAGTTATAAATGGCTTCTGTAAATTCAGTGCTCCCTAATTACAAATTTATGAGAAAATTTCAATGTCTGGCCTTTGTCTAATTCAACTGATCCTGTTTGTCCTGCCCATGTAGGTCAGACCCTTGGAAGCAACAACACTGTAAAGCTTAGTATTGTTTATGGTTGTAGGAAGTCCAGCTCAGAATAGTCAAGTTTCCAAGTCCTTCAGGACTCTGAAAATGGTGTAGCATCACTTAGTCTGCCTAGAAGGTGTGAGGAACAGCACTACTGTATCTGTGCTCCAACCCCAGCATCCACCAGCACTGACAAAGACCTTCCTAAGCTGCTCTTACTAAGGAGGGTCCACAGACATATCCATGTACTTTTTCCAGGAGCAGATATGAATTCCCACCATGTTCCAGCTACTTGCCTTCTCCAGAGACTTGTATACAAATCCCTGCCTTGCCATGCTTTTATTTATTTTTACCTTTGGTGTATATATGCACCTCCTAATCAGCTCCACCAACAGCCATTCCTTGAACTGTGGCAACACCAGCGTATGATTCACAATGCAGGGCTGATGCCCCGAAACACCTGTCAGCACTGACTGACCTCTTCCTGTGCTATAAACAAGGACTGCGAATTTCCCAATTTTCAGCCACACACCGTCTACTGATATGGTTTCTCTGAGTAAGTTATGTCTCCTTTGACCAGAAATGTGCTGCAAAATAGAATAAAAACACAAAGGGCAAGAAGTTTCTCCAAGCTCAGGCAGCCAAAGGGCACTCAAGAGAACTCATTATGGAGATGCAAAGTTGTTAAAGCTGCTGCAAGAACTTCAGGAAATTCAAGAAGACCTTGAGACAGACTTAATTAGATATTGGAAGTTTTTCTCAAAATAAGAAATGTTAACCAAGGCTTGTATCTTTATAAACTTTAAGAATATTTTTTTCCCTTAAGTCCCCTATTTTCAAACACCCGAGGAATCATCTGAACATGATTTCTAAAAGTCCATCTTCTTCAGCCATTACGCAGCATCCTTTTATTTAAGCTCATTAGGGCTAAAATGATCACTGTTTATCTTTTTCTCAAAACAATGGTCCCTTTTGGGAATGCTGCATCTGTGAAGTCATCAACACAGTAACAAGTGTGTAAAATGGATGAGGCAAGCTAGCTATTATCCTTCCTACAAGATCCTCTCTCTGTAATAGACATAAGTAACATGGGTGGGTTCCTCCCATCAACAGAACAATGCTAAACAACTTGGCAAACCTCAGTCATCATCTAAAGAGATGTCCTCAGCTGTCCATTTTCCAATGTGAAGTCTTAAGCCATAATCACATACATATTTAGATACAAAAAGATCTGGGGCTTGTACCAGGATTTTTGAAAGTACAACGGTAACTAATAACAGATTGTGTTCTGGATTCCTTGTTCATCAGTTCTGATGATACCCAAAATCTGAGGCACGCATCTATATCTTTAGACACTCAGATACCTGTAAAAATTATACATGGCTTTACACATCAAGTATCAGACTGACAATATCATATGATGACTCATACAGTCAATTTGATTTTAAAATGACTAATGAATGCTGCATATATGTATGTATTTGGAGTGTTTTTATATGTTTCTCTGAGTCTGACCTTATGTGTTCAAATTCCAGCTCACTGACTCACAACAAGGGAAAGGTTAGCATTTCCAACTTTCAACTTCTATCTTTTCATAAAGAATTTTAGAACTTTGAAAAATACTTTATCTCAAAACTACACATACATCTCCTCCAACAGTTGAAGAATTATTTGGGTTTTTCATATGACCCCAATGAATTGAATCCAAATTGACTTACCAGTGCCTGCTAACCACTCTGTAGCTGTATTCATCATATATGACCAATACTGTAATGAGGTCACTGTTCTGCACTTTCTCCTCTTACTCATTCATCTCTTCCTAAGATTGAAGAGAAGATTTTTGCAAATCTTCTCTTTTGCAAACTTGATACCTATCAGTTTAAGGGAGATGAAAACACATTCACTTGGCGAATGCAATGGAAGTTACAGCAGCTACTTGCAAAGCCCTTAAAATGATCTGTCTGTTTTGGGCTACTTTCTGTGGCAGGGGTCATGCAAGTAGCAAAGCTGGAAAAAAGATTTTTAAATGTCTTAATGAAAAATTTCTATGAAGACACAAATATTTGATAAATCTTTATGTTTTACTGAAAAGTTACTCTCCCTTTTCTCTCCCAATTGAGAACTGAAGCAGGTATGTCCAAGGTGAAGGGGTAGAAAACTCAGTTTCCTGTCCAAAAAGAGGACTTCCAATGCAGCAGCACTCTCTTACTGCTAGGGTTGAAAGCAGCAGAAGCTCATGGATATCAAGGAATCAACTTGCAACTGACAGTTCTGTCAAAGAATTCTATTTTATGAGACTTTAAAAGTTAAATATCAGTTTTCTTAATAGAAAGAAGCAAAGAAGTTTGAAAGAAGATCAGCACTGATTAAACAGAATATGCAGTTGAAGAGGCTTAATGCAGGGAGGCATGAGGGGAGTAAGGCTCCTGATTCCCGGCTGAGGAACCACCCCTGCAGTCTGAGCCCCCCTCGCTGTCCCTGCAGGGAAAGCTGAAGAAGAAACTCGAGATGCACAAAAGACTTTTCTGGTTCACGGATCTCCACAGGCACTGACTGAAGTTCAGTCCTCCCAGGCCTCGGGGATGTTAAAAGCCCAGTCTTTTGCAGTGGAGGCAGGATTGTTTTCCTCCATGGATGGGAGTGACCAGCAGGGGCTGTTACAGGTATGCTTCAACATTTTCACTGAGCAGGAATTTGGACAGAGTGTATAATTAATATATTCATAATCTAATTCCATAATGTTACACTGTAATTATTTCTATCTAATACTGCATCTGTGTAACACACATATTTGAAGAGCTCAGTGACTGAGTACTGAGAACTGAGGTACCTTATGGTTCATTTTTGAGCATCTTGTCCTCCAGCCCATTATTATAAAGTCAGAATCCTCTATTAGAGGACAACATGAGTTTAGGAAAGAAACTCAACCTCTGTGGCCTACAAGACTAGACATCCAACACCCAAATCAGTGATTTTTCTATTTGTAATTACAGTGTGAGCTAGACATTTTACTAGAGCTAAAATATCTAAATGTGTATTTTTAAATAATAGATAAGGATTTTTACAGCAGACTGTAAAAATATTTGCAGACAGTTGTGACAAAATCATTTTCCTTGAAAGAAGAATAAAAGTCCACGTGCACCAGAATGAGACAAGAAAGATGATCCAGGAATTAGGCCATCAATTAAATGAGAGGACTGTTTCTCAGTTCTGCCTCTTTCACATTTAGTGAGTGACTCAAGGATGATGTTTCCTTCACGTTCATCCTTTTCAGAGTGCTATAGCTGGCTTTTCCATTCTCTGCACAAGTCCTAGGCAAAGTAATCTAGCAAGTATGCCAACTCACCTTCATACACAACGTGACTGCTCTGAATGTCATATTTTAGATGGAGACTACCTGACAGTGCATCTTCTTCCTCAGTGCCATTTGATATTTGTTCAGTCATCCTTGCCTTCTGTTGCAAGTATTCCCTCCTCTGTACTGTCTGGGGTGGAGGAATTCCTCAAGTGCTGTTGTGATTGAGGCAAGCAGACCTGATCTCAGTGGTTTACTTACATACTAGCTGACTGGACTGAAAACTTATATAATTTTATCATGAAAACAAGGCTGGAAGCTTAACCATAGAACAGTGGTGGCTATCCTGACAAAGTAACTACGTCTAGATCAAAAACTCTTTTGAAAAAATATTCATGCAACTTAAAAAGAATTTTTAGTAACTGTAGTGTGGTAGCATTAGTAAGGAACCTGTAAAACTGAAAGAGTATCCTTTTCATTTGCAGTCTTGGATATCATTACATTCAACTTTGATGCCTGAAGCACAACCTAATTATACAGATTTTTTAGACAGAGTCCCTTCACTTTATATGCTTTTGTCAATCCAGATCAATTTAGGACTCTGGCTCCAGAGCCCTTGAAAACACAGAGGCTCTTACAGACAATTTCTTTGACTAGGGCTGAAAAACTCCAGTCAGGTTTCCTAAGTAGCAAATCCCGAGGAGTGTTTTCACACCAGTTTTAATAGCTTAGTCCATGACTGCTCACTCCGTTCTCCCAGTTAGAAGATTTTGCAGTTGCTTCCTTACCAAGTTAAGTGTAAAACACAAGATGTGTCACTTCGTCTGCAGGAGGAGTTCCAGCTTTCCTAGGTCCAAGGTAAAGAGAAGTCTGTTTATTTATTTTGTTGGCCCGCAATGCTGTGAAAGCCAGACTGTTTGTGTACCCTCTGCCTTGTTTCACACAGCAGCTCTGCCTGAGGCAGCTAAAAAGAGGCCAACTCTGCAGTCACCATATCTGTGTGGAAGAGATTTGGTCATTAACTTTCCTCCTTAGTAGCTAGTGACCAGAAGGAACATAAATTATCAGAAAGCTTTTTGAGTCTGACATGCTTTTAGTGGCTGGATTTTTTCTGTTGTCAGCAGAAGAGCATTGCAGTGATGTCTGCCAGCAGCACTGTAAGCTGGAGCATGGCTAGGGTTTCTGCCATAAACCTCAGAGGTATATTCGCCCTTATGTAATAACACTTACCACAAAGGATCCCAAAGTGCTTTGAAACTGCATAAGATATATTCAGAGAGTGATTCATCAACAGGGCTTCTCCGGGGCACAGCTGTCCCTACACATGCTGTCAACTTCTGCGATCTTAAATAGCAGCATCTTCCACTCAGCTTTTTAAAGCATTGGGTGGGTGGTGTCTGTGCTCAAATAACTCTTTGTCTGTGGGGTTCGTCCTATTTAAAATAGAAATTAAAAACAACAGTAATAGAGAGCATTGTCTTGGCTCAGTTCCTTGCAAGTGCTTATTTACAACAGAGATACATATGCCTGCCACTGTTTTAAGACCAACCTGGTACAACCCCCCAAGCTGTTGAATGTGATGAAACCGTCACCACAAGTTCTTCAGAACCTGAACTGGAGTCCCTGTGTCCTGCAAAGGTCTGAGTTACCAAAATTTTCATAGACCTGAATCATCTCGTATTACTGCCACTTCCTGAGCATTTCTATGGCAATTTGTGGTTACATAGTACATATACATATCTGAATATTACCTTAAGGCCTTGAAATATCTTATGTGAACACTGCTTTCCTCTCTCTCTCTTGTGCTGCAAATATTTAAACTGTATCGCATCTGGAATATTGTGTCCAGTTCTGGGCCCCACAGTTAAAGAAGGACAGGGAACTGCTTGAGAGAGTCCAGCGCAGAGCCACCAAGATGATTAAGGGAGTGGAACATCTCCCTTATGAAGAAAGACTGAGGGAGCTGGGTCTCTTTAGCTTGGAGAAGAGGAGACTGAGGGGAGACCTAACTAATGTTTATAAATATATAAAGGGTGAGCGTCACAAGGATGGAGCCAGGCTCTTCTCAGTGATGCCCAATGATAGGACAAGGGGCAATGGGTGCAAGCTGGAACACAAGAGGTTCCACTTAAAATTGAGAAGAAACTTCTTTACAGTAAGGGTGCCAGAGCACTGGAACAGGCTGCCCAGGGAGGTTATGGAGTCTCCTTCTCTGGAGACATTCAAAACCCGCCTGGACGCCTTCCTGTGTGATCTCATTTAGGTTCCTGCTTTGGCAGGGGGATTGGACTAGATGACCTTTCAAGGTCCCTTCCAATCCCTAAAATTCTGTGATTCTGTGAAGTAATTGGCAAATTATTTCTCATTCCAGCTACCTTCATTTTGGGATCCTTTGGAGTAAGGGGTAGAAGACAGATCATACAATTGCAAGATTGATGGAAGCTTCATTAAAACTGGTATCCATAAATGCTGAGAGCAGTGAAACAAGATTACAAAACTTTTGAATAACATAAAGATTGGGTTTTTTACTCAGAACAAGAAATGACTGCCACAGACATTACCAAACTAATGAGCAACCTGAGGCACTTCAGAATAAAATCCAGTAAATGTGAATCATGGAAAAAGAAAGCAAATATAAAAAAAACCCAAGCCAGCAGGACATGCCTCCCCAGGACTGAGGGAAAGCTACAAAGGCATAAAAGGCGAGTATTCCAGTCTTGACGCATAACCTAATCTCATCCCAGAAAGAAGGCAGTGGTATCTGAAGGCTAAAAACTAGTAAGAATTATAATTTAGACTTGGTTTAAATATATCAGGAATATTGTATCAACCAAATTAATTGCAGCCTGATCAAAAGCTTATTGCCATTCCACTGGGATTTCAGTGGAAAGGTCTAGAAGGGCTTGATGATCTCGCGATCTCAGGGTCTTAAAATTACCATATCACCATACCATAGCAATACTCTAAATAAGAAGAGAAAGATGTACCCTTCCACTGCATAATAACAACAAATAGGTGAATGCTCTTCATCAAAAAAATCAAACCAATATGCCATTTGGAGGAAAGTTTCATCGTGTGAGCCCTGGATTTGTGTTTGATGAACTGTCATTTGTTGTTGGATAGAATGATGGAAACGCTATTACCAGGCAACCAAATTTAAATTTATGACAGTCAATTAAACTACAGGAAGAAAATTAGTGTTAAGTGAGCAAATGCATTTACAATACACAATTTCAAATCATATCACCTGAGAACAGAACCAACTTAGAAAGCTGGTATTAAACCCAGTAGAAGAATTAGCACAGAACAGAAATTCTTTGTGGTTTCTCCTGCCAGTAGCTTAAGAAAAAACTGTACCAGTCAAAGATGATTTGACATATGTAATTTCTTTGTCATTTAGAATTGCAGGAAGATAATCACAACCCTAAAAAATGCTCTAGCAAATAATCTCAGAAAAAAATATTTCTAATGTTTGAAGCTTTGTATTTCCAGAAAATTTATGACATGAGATGCTTAAATTTCAGAACAAAGCCAATTCAAAACTAGATCACTGATTCTTTTTGAAGGTTGCTTTCCTAAGAAGTTATATTTATGGACCTGCGCTATCTATTTGGTCATCTCTGTAGATGACAAAAGGGCGTGTTCCTGGTGTTTTTCATTAAAAGTTTTTAAAAGGTATTGTAAGAGAAAAGAAAAATTCATCTTCCCTGAAGTGATTCTTGCAAAATAAAAAATGCACAAAACCTGATGTTTTCCCAAAAAAACTCAATGTGGTGAAACTGCATCTTCTGATAAACCTTTTTTGATATATAAATAAAATTAGTCCATGTGCTGCCTGCAATCTCAGCAAAGTTGTATATGTTGTAGAATAAAATAAATTTGTTTCACATAAGTATTCACAACCTACACTGAATAAGATTTGACTCCACTACTCTAATCCAAGAAATAAAAGACCTCGGAAAAAAATACCATAAACCAAATGAAATATAGAATGTATTGACCAGTAAAACACCTTGCAAAACATATATGATATCTAAGGTCTCAAAGGCAAAATCATGGCACACAGAGATTAGAAAGTAATGATGCATGGTAGAAATTGCAGATTTTAAATAAAATATTCCTTTGGCTCAAATTTTGGTAAAAGTTATACATTATTATTCATATACATAGTAAACGGCAACCCGTTGCCCCAAAAAGTAATGTCTAATCAAACAGAATAGAGAGGGATGATGGAGGAAAAAGGAGGAAGAGTAGGATGAACTGAATAAGACTACATAGGACAGATGCCCCCTGAATAAAACTATGAGGCAAGTCTATTTCTTTTCCTGTCATTTTCAGCTCTCTGAGGCCTTGAGATTAATCAGAAATGTGTGATTAGCAGCGTAAGGGTCAGATTTACAAAACGTAGATATTGACAGTAGATATTGAGAGCACCATCAATCAGAAAAGCACATTTCCACAGGTGTGCTTGGCAAGAACCAGGGTGGCAGGTCTTGTCTTTGAACACTCTGCCTGGAAGGAAGCAGAGGGTGTGTCACTTTGGTCCAGAGCTGCTTCCCCAATGCAGCTACTCTCTGTTGAGACATCACTTACACTGTCAGCTCTCACTACTGGTTTCATATTCTGTTAGCATGAAGGAAACACTGAAAAAAAACAGTTTTAAAACTACTCAAATTTTCAAAAAAGCCCTGGGCCAAACATAGTATTTATTATTACTTTTACATACCTACCTCCTTTAACTTATTTTTCAGTTTATGTTGTCACCTTAAAAAATATGCATCAAAATTAGCAAGACGTGAAGCAGTCCATGTATTGATGACATCTCTACAAAGTCTTAAGGAGTTGCTTAGATCAGCAGAAAACACAACTGTAATAACCTGAGAACTTCTCTATGGTCCCAACCATCCTTTGTCAGTCCCTCCAAGTACCTTTAAAGTACCTTTAAGAGGGTTGATTTAACTCAACTACATGTTCCTACATTATTCCAGAAGCCTGCTCAGGTCCTTTATTTTGGAATCCATCATGACAGTGGTGCAAACTAGCTACATAAAACAATGAAAAATTAGGAGTCATGTTTTTCTCAACATGAAGGCGAGATGGTCAGCACAAGCAGAGATTCACAAGAGAAAGTGTTGGGTTTTCATTCTTGTCTTTGAATTAGCATCAGCTGTAGCTTCTAGTGCAGCAGCTGGCCTGGCTAAGAGTAGTTCAGAGAAGCAACGTGTTGCCTTCCAGATGCAAAGAGCATACATTTTCCAGCTAGGATGTATGTAAATATGTGTATTTTTCTGCTGTTACCAGGAGAGAGTTCTGCACTGCTGATCATCATTTCAAATAAGCCTATGTCATCCTATTACAGAAGTCAGTTTGCTTCATATCATAAACAAAAAAAGTCTCAATGCACACAGTCAATGTGGCAACTTGCTACCAGGAGCAGAGCATTCACAGGACCTCTGGTGTTGAAGGTAACAAAAAGCTGCTTCGCCTTCGACCTTCTACTTGATATCCAAGAAGGTATTTCACAACTGTAAGTGGTATGATAGCTGAGTAATCATACTATCAGTGCTGAACTTGTTAGCAAGTGAAAATCCTTGTATACAAAAGGCCCCATATGGCTAAGTATGTATTTTTCAAAGAGAGAATAATGAAGCTGTCTCTTTCATTACACATTAATGGGTTCTTTATTCTCTGCAGGAAAATAATCAGCTACTGAAGAGAGAATATAGAATGAGATTCCTGTGTCAGTTAGTTGCAGATTTATTTTCAGGGCTTAATATTTGCCTGGGAATTTTCAGGTTAACAATTTTGCCTCTTAAAAAATAATATTTTGTTAAGGATTTGGCACTTTGAACTATAACAGGAAATTAAATATTAGAGTAAATATATGACTGACTGTACTGGGTTTGTGTCAATATGTCAACCCACCACACTGGCTGAAATCAATCCTGAATATCCAGATACCACAGACTGACTCCAAATTTGGAACTTAGGCCCAACAAGGCCAACATAGCAGCATGCATGTGCAATTAGAAATATGCCAAAGAAATAGTCTGAATTTTAAAGGGCTTTCAAAAGCAAAGCATTTGAATTTGAGTCTTCTAGAAGCCTTCTCACTAAGCTAACCACAGATTTATATTGTTTACAGTGTACCTAGAGAAAGCCACTTCATTTATTTTTTTCTAATTCTGTATAAAACTGTTTGCACACCTGAAAGTAAATGCTGTGAATGATAGTTTGGGGTTTTTTTTTCCTATTTGGCAGTAGGATTACTTAGCAAACAACAGTGCTTTATTTCTGTTTAAAAGAATAATTCCAGAATTGGCATGACTTCAGAGTCCTATTATTCTGGGTTTGTCTTATTTCAGATAGCAGATGTATGTAGTTTTGGTGATTTTCGCTGCTAAAATTGAAGAGTTCTTCTACTCATCAAAAAAATTCTGAAGATTAATATTGTGGCACCAGAGGAGTAACAAAATGCACATCTCTAATGATCAAAAGTAAATCTACTTCGATACTCAGTGTAATAATATAGATTAAAGAATATTTTCTGAAGTCTTCAACATTGATAACAATGTAATTTTTGCTAGTATTTGAGGACATTATTAAATTGCTATCTATTATTTAATAATATAAATTTCTTCTGTAACCTCCCTACTTCATTCAGTGTTTCCCCCAGACAATATCAGCAGATTTTCCTCTTCATTACCAGTCATTCTTAGAACCTGCTTCTTACGATGCAGTTGTATTAATAGTTGTAATCATGTTCTCTTGAATGATCTTTGTGTATCATTTTAGCATTTCATAAAGCACTTAGATCTAAGTGATATTGCTACCTTCATTTTAGAGATAGAAAACAGAGAAAGAGGCATATTGAGGTCAAAACATTCACTAATTTGTAGTATACTATTTATGGATACCTGAGACCTTATTTTGCGAGAGTTTTGCATTGTGCAGAACACTACATATGCAAAGAACAGCTCTCCATCCTTTCAGCTGCAGTTCTGTTTAGGTATCAGATGTTCTGTAGATAGGACCCCATGAGTTGAATTGAGTATCCATAAAACTAAGGAGTGGGTGGCAGAGGCAAGGCGGATAATATTTCTTCCAGATAACATCCAGCTGGCTTCCCTTTCCTGCAAGCTGCTGTCTCATTCAGTAGATGCTTTCCCAACCTTGCCCCATGTGAAGAAGGGTACTCTCTTCCTCCTCTGCTCTCTTGAATGATCATTGCTTGGCTGCAAAGTGAGCCTCTCACTCATGCTCACTGTGACAGAAAATCTAATGAGGAAAAACTATAAGTATGAAATTAAAGTTGAATGAAGTAACATTTACCATGTGCTGACCTAAGCCAGTCTTGAAGTTTTAATAGTAAAATTCTGCAACCTTTAGGCAAATTGCTCTGCGCTCTTACTAGTAACATAAGCACAGATTAAAGGGGATATTTTCCACCTGTTTTTCTTTTAAAAATACAGAAAATAGCAGAAAGTTCATATTGGGCTTTCTTATTTGAACATGTTGGGTCCCATGAGTCACTTCCAGGCTTTGGACTTCTGCATCCACTACACTTCCTGCTGCCTCTGGAGCTACTGAGTGACCATTCCCAACAGGAGGCTGTGGTGCTCCAATACTAATGAACATTAGGGAGGGGTGAAACACGCTTTCCTCACAGACTCCTTCACCCAGCCTCCCTTTCCTCACTCCCCAGGTGCTGGTCCCAGACATGTTTTTCCCCTGCCCATCTCCCTCTCCAGACACCCAGTGCCAGCAGCCCCTGACGTTCACCATCACTTTCCACCCTCATCTCCTGCTCCTCACCCACCTGAGCATCTCCTCTCCTCTGCAGCCTCCAAACAGCACTGGAGTTGCACAGGCAAGTATATATGATGCGTTATAGTACAGGGAAGTGTAGTCTTTCTGGTTCTGGCCTGGAGCAGCTAAAGTTATTTTTGGCCCTTCAGTGGAGTATGTGCGGTTGCTTTTTAGGGATAGTATTAGTATCCTAGTTCTATAATAATCAATTTGCTTCTGGTTTATAGGGGGTACATTTATAATAGTTTGTTTCTAAATGGAAGCATTATTAAGCAAGTCCTAGCCTATAAATAAATTGTATTTAATTGCTTTATATAGACCTTTAGACTGTTCTGTGATCCCTAATGATCAAGATAAATTTATCTTTATTGTGTTCATGAGTACATTTGAAATTTAAGTGATGCTTGCTAGAAATGTAAATTACCCAGGTTTCTCTCTTCCGTTCTGGCATGAATGCTGACATATAAGAGTCAAATATTTGCTTTCCAAGAAGATGCTTTGGTATAAATCTGTTATCATGCATCTCATTTATTCACTTCAAATTCTAATGGATAGCAAACATGAAACAGGAAGAACACTGGTAAATCAAGTTTGCCTAAAGACTAAATGCATACTCATGGAAATGTCTTGCTCTACAGTCATCTATTGGTGGTATTTGGAAAGGACACTTTCATTTCAGGTCTCCAAGAGCTCTGCAAATACTAATTACTCATAATGAAAGAAAAGCTACTGCTAAATATACTGTATGGCAGAAGTGGAATTGAAAAAAACCACAAACTTGAAACAGAATTACTTTCTACGAATATTTACAGAATTCCACACCATGGCACTTTGTAATACTTCCATTACCACTGGTTTCCTTTTCCTTATGGGGTTCATGATCTGTTTAGGTAGGCACTGGACCATGAGTGTGCCCAAGTTTTAAAAGCTTTACACAGCCAAAGGAGCACTTAAGAGAAACAGCAGGACAGAGCAGCATTCATTTATGGGGGGAAGCAGAAGTCAAAGGACCATCATCACAACGAAGCTCACATACTACTTAGAAGCACCCATCAAAAGGCAACTTGAAGTGCTGAATGATGTTTAATCTTCACTGGCAGTCACCCATGAAGCGCTAACAGCCACCTTTAAGTTGGCCATCCAAATATTAGTTAAAATGCTCCAGGGACTTCAAAGTACCCTGCAAGAACAAAACTTTAAGAGTTGTCGCAACAGTTTCACTGCATTTCATGAAACTGAAGAGGCGTAGCTCTGTCGCCTTGCCTGTTAGAGCACCTGAGTGAGAGTATACCTTATTATCTATTATTTATTACATGAAGGTTGTAGAAGAAAACTCATCCATGGCTTGCTGCAGTAGAGACAGCTCTATATTTTCCATCCCAGAGGGAGCAGAGCTCAAAGGCACAGCAGGAGCTCTGTGTTCAGATGGTGCCAACCACATTGAGTTTTGAAACTTTTGCTGCTAAAGTAATTAAGGAGCTGCACTGATAGCATTTCTGGAGTCAGGTGGATGCTGGCTTTCCCTAACCAAAACAAAGTTCCAAATGTGCAAAAAAAAAAACCCAAACCAAAACCAAACAAAACCAAAAAAACCCAGAAGATGTGCAGTCCTTCAGTTAAAAAAATTGGGCAGGTCTCCAGCTGTGTATTACTGCTGCTATTGTCTAATGTCCTGAACCTAAGACTGAGGGTCAGGAACACCAGGATATAGACAGTGTGCCTATTGCACTGTCCTGGATTTGTACTGCAGACAGATTAACAATCTGATCTCTACAGGCAGCAATAGTTTATGGCATTGTACACTTATGATTCCATCAGCCCTTGAAAATCAGCCACTGTGATCCTTCAACTTTACATCATGGTAACAATCAAAGGTTACAGCTCATGTTGGCATTTCTGGGGATCTGAACCTCCCTAGCATGAGCACAGCTTTCAAAACTGCCAAACTTACAGAGGGGACTTGTCTGCCTTGTTCTCCTTTCAAACACTCTGTGGCAGGCTGTGGTAGCCTCTTTCCATGGTCTGCAGCAGTTTGAGGGTCAATCCCAAATCTGTACCAGTCATCATTGTGAAGGACAGCTTTGTTCTGTTTCCTGCCTCTGCTCTTTGAAGAGCCTTTTGTCCCAGGAAACATCTACTGGAACTGTGATTCTGGGGAGTTTTTTCCACTGGCTCCTTTGAACATGAAAAGCCTGTAAGGTGAGGCTTGTTTTATCTTTCCCATATTATTCATCTGCAGAAAGATTTGCCACAATCAGTCTATGTCTAATTACTTCTCTGTCACTCCAATTAGTTACTGCATATGATGCCAGTAGCTGAAGGAACTATCTGAGGCATAACAAAGCCTATATTATTTAGTTATCTTTCATATCAGACATCTGGTATTGGGCCACTAGATCAGTTACAATCTACATCAATGCCCTGTAGCTTTCTGCACCATTCAGATGGACATTTTATAGTGACTTTTAAGCACAGTCCCAGCTCTGCCCTTGAGTCCATCTCAGAGAGATGCTGACATCTTTCCTTTGAACACTCTACCTTACATTCTACAGCCTCTGCAGACTTTCCCTGTATGTCCAGTATGACCTTTTGCAAACATCAGTATAGCTGAGGTGTTCACAGCCCAATTTTCCCTTTCATTTACTGCTAATTAGACTTGTTACTTTTTGAAGGAACATCCCTTTTATAAAATACGTGTTAATAACATCCAAGACAGATATTGCTATATTTTTATCCTTGTTTATTTGGGGTAAAGGGGTGATATCTGCAGTTTAATAACATTCATGGCTTAGTTCATACCTGCTGCACTATTCCATGTCGAGGTTGATTCACAAGTAATCATGCCCCAAGTCTAGGATTATTAGACAGCAAACTATTGTTTCCTTAGAAAATGGGTTAGCTCTCCAAAGTCATGTAAACAATTTGGGGGGTTTTGTTGATAGGTCCATGTTGG
>NW_010327880.1:0-2328 GCF_000700745.2 Antrostomus carolinensis
AGAAAAAAAGAAAAGAAAAGAAAAGAAAAATAAAGGAAAAAGGGGGAAAAAAGAAAAAAGGAAAAAGAAAACAAGAAGAGAAAAAAAAGCTGTTTATCTCTTGAATATGAAATTAAAGTAGCGCGCTTTTTTTCCCCCTCTCGTGCATCTATCTCTCTGTGGTTTGAGGGACACAACTTCCATGGTCTCTCTGATGAAGTCAGTTCAGGCAGCTCTGGAGAAGTGTGTGCCGGTCGATATGAATGACTGAGCTGAGCTGACAGAGGAGCAAAAATAGTTCTCCACCCCCCCGCTGTCCTCACAGGCCCCTTTGCATGTATAAAAAGTGACAAGCAGGTTTGGTAGATACCTTTTTCCTTTTTTTTTTTTCCTTTACTTTTTTTCATCCACCAACTTGCACTTTTAGAGGGTTTGGAGTGGGAGGCTTAGATAGCAAATCTCTGTGTGGAAAACCTTCTGTCCTCAGCCTTTCCTAAGCAGATACCTGAGTGCTTCGTAGGATTTATATGGAGAGCCCCAGCTTCATAACTGGTTTCTGTTTGCCTTCCTTGGCAGTCTCTGTGTGTCATCTTTTCTCTTGTGATCTGCTGGAATGACTTCCCTGGTCAGGGTGCCATGGGCTGTAGCCTTTGTAGTCTTCTTTCAAATTAACTTCTTTCTCTCCAGGACTGATCCAGAGCCCCAGGAAAAACAAACAACTCTATAACCTTTATACTTTGACAACTTCCCTTCTCTTCTCTTTCCTTCCTGTGTCTTGTGACATTTGTTTTTATTGAACTTGCCTTAGGAGCAACCTGAAATGTTTGTAACACACCCGATGTGTTTCTGGTGGTGGCCAGCTGCTGCTCTTACCTCAGCTGTGCTATTGATCGCTGTGCTGGTAAGAGTCTCCTTTCAGAGGAGGTGGAAACCAGGTGTGAGCTCTCATGTACCTTCTGTTCTCTGCCCATCTCCCAAGGGGTCTGACTCCTTAGTGAGATGAGACCCTTTTTGGGGCCTCTCCACTTGTCCTGTTTGCTGTCTCAGATCAAATCTTATCCAAAACCACGTTTTGTTTCTTTTGTGTCTTTCACCCTAACCATCTGCTCTGGCTTATCTCTGTGATAAGGCTGTGTATATTCAGTAAAGCAGCTGGAGAGGAGACGTAGGTGGGAGTCTGCTCTGCAGTGTGAAGGTGTGGGGTGGGCGCAAGATTGAGCACTGGAATAAGCTGCCCAGAGAGGCTGTGGAGTCTCCATCTCTGGAGATGTTCAAAACCCACCTGGACGCTTTCCTGTGCAACTTGTTGTAGGGAACCTGCTTTGGCAGGGGGGTTGGACTAGATGATCTCCTGAGGTCCCTTCCAACCCAAACCATTCTGTGATTCTCAGGACTAAAAGCAGAGTGAAATTTGCTGTGGAAGGAAATCAGTCGCACCGTAATGTGGACACAGGAGACTGTAAGCAGTTTCAGCACGGAGGAGCTTAAGCATCCTGTCCTTTTTTTGTTTATTTTTCCCAAGTATTTTGGGATTGTTATGTGAAGTCCTCCTGCCTCAGCATGTATGTGAAGTGTGGTAACCTTGTGGTAGCCTCCCATGCTGTGTTTGGGGCAGGCTCAAGTAACTCAGGAGGTGAGGATGGTGTCTCGGATGTGGGTTTGGAGAGGAGATAAGGCTGAAAATCGCTTGACTGAAGGAGCTAGGCAAATGAAACTTGTGAAGGCAGACAGCTTGGAAACAGATGACAAGATGCTGAATGACACATACTCCAAATGTGTGAAAATGAGCGTGTGTCTGATATATAATATAGTCCCTCCAGTGCTGGAGGGAGTGCTGGGCACGATCCTGGATGGGGACGAGGACTGTGTGCGTATCTATGTGGTATGTAGGTATGTGTGAATTATGCTGCTGGTTTTGTCCCTAAAGTGGTAACCAGCCTCTCCCAAAAGCCTGCAGGAATTCAGGTCCTTCTTCTTAACAGCCAGAGGAGGTTTTAGGCAGTGTTTATGAGGTAGGTGAGTGAAACAGGAGAGGTAGGATGTGGCCATCTGTGGAGGTGGAAGAGGATGGGCAGCGCGTTGCTGAAATGGGGAGGGAAGTGGCAGCATTACAAAAGAGGGTGTTGAGCAGTGCCTTGGCCTGGGGTGTGAGTAGGTGGAGCAGGACAGGCAGAGCTGGCCCGGGGTGTCCCTGTCAGTGATGGCAGCTGATGCTCTGGGACTGTGAAAGGGGCAGGTTTGAAGAAGCAGTGTCAGCACTTGAGCTGAGGAGTAGATTTACTTCCATCTTTTATAGACTGTAATTGAATTGCAGTGAATGTAGCTGGTGTTGCTTAAAACAGTGGCTGG
>NW_010327880.1:2365-20359 GCF_000700745.2 Antrostomus carolinensis
AAGACCCCTGGCTTGACCTTTCACCACCACCACATCGGTCTGTCTTTGCATATCGACTTTATATCCCCGCTGTGGCTATTAGTATCACTCCAGCCAGTACAGGCTGCTCTGTTTTCCTCCCATCACTCGAGCCTGGGAACGTTGCGTGTCCCATAACCACTGTCTGCTTGCTGACCATTAGACTTTCCAAAGACTACCAGTTTTATATGATAGCCTGTCAGATTGTGGTGAGGCAAATTTATTACTGTAGCACACTGGCAATCGCTCTGGTTTGCTTGTAATGCATGCACAGATGCCCAGGATAGACTCTGCTGCTGCAATGCTCCTATGCTGGTCCAGATCTTGCAAGCTGAGTACATGGTTTGATGCTGTGTTAATACTGAAATTAAAGGGTCAGAGATGGGCGTCTTCAGTTCCAAGCCAGAGGGCAATGAGCAATGTCCTGTCTTGCAGCCCCAGAGCCTTCAATAGCTGTCAGTGCTTTACAATCCAGTTGGGAATGGCTGTCCTCCATGCCCATCAACATCAGGGGCTAATTAGTTCAGGAGGCATGAGGGCCTCCTATCTCCACAGCTCTGAACTCTGGCCAGAATTGCAAATGAGCTCCTGCAAATCCGAATCTGGCAGTTGCACCAAGCTCTTCTGCCTGGCAGGGGAGCAGGGAAGACAAAACAAAACCCTAGGTTAACCGGCCAGGCACAAAATTGAAATCCTGCCCTGACAGCAGGCAGTCAGACTTGTTTGGTATGAGCATCCATAGCAGGGCTTCTGGTTAGCCTGACCATCGGAGCAATCAGCTCTGCCAACCTCAGCGCCAGGAGCTGGGCATAGTATGCAGAGAGAGAGTGGGAGGATCTGGATGTGCTTTCTGGAGTCAGCAACTGCGGTGGTTATTCTGGCATTAATTTGACGTACACCACATCTCATCTTCTAAACTCTCCCTGGGAAGTGGCGTGTGGTTCTGCTCCTCTATATTTGAAGTACCAAAGGCCTTTTGCCTTGTGCAGCACACTAGCAAGTTGGCTTGCTTGAAAAGGACTTTATCCTGGCCCAGATGGGGCTGGGGTAGATACTGCGAACGAGTAGATTGTTTCCATTCTGAAAGCCTTTTTTAAGTATAATTTGGGAGACGGGACTGCAAACTCGCTTGTCTCCTCTGCAGCCCCGCGTTCATTTTGCAAAGCGACTGTGATTGATCTGGCAGAATGGGATTTATTCATTACTGGAGCTAGAGGGCAGGCGGGAAGGACAAAACCCCCCAGCAGCCTCCAAAATGAATCACGGGTTCTGAAAAGATCTGCTGGGGTTAAGGCATAGCAATGAAAAGCTATTGTCTGGAGCCTGAACTGTGGCTAAAAGCCTTATTTATCCCGATTTGGATAGTGGTTGTAGGAGGGTGTGATATTCCCAGGAACTCTAAAGCCAGTGTGCTTAGTGGTGAATGTGAACTTTATTTCCTTGCTTCACAGGTAGCTGAAGGAGCTTTATGGAGTATCTCAGTTGCAGAGTAACAAGTCCAATACCTGACTGGCAAATAAAACTGCCTGTATTGTATGCAAAGCAGGTTTCCTATCGGTGTTTTTATTTTGGTTCAAACATGGTCACTTTTGGCTCAGATTAGTTCGTGATCTGAATCTTATAGATTTGAGGCACTACTGCCCCTTTTACCAGTGCTTTTGCAAGACAGAACAAGAACCTCACTAATTGGTGCAGCTTGGCAGTACTGCTTTTGTTTTCTCTGGTAAGTGGCATTCAATAGATTCTTGTGGTGGCTTTGGGCTCAGAGTGGAGGACAGTTTTAAAGGGAGGAATGGTGGCTACTGGTGAGAATGGGATATGAAGCAGTGATGGACAAACCGAGTTTCTGAGTTCAGCTTTGCTTTAGTAAGCACGTTCAAGATACGTGCCCGGACCTTCTCCAGACAATCTGATCTCCTGGAGCCTACAGAATTGGGCTTGGAAAACCTCCCAGTTTCTGTCTGAGCCAACAGAAGGAGCCTTTCACATGGTCTCTCTGCTTTCTGTCTAGGATATACAGGCTAGACTAGAAAGTGAGAAAATGAGAAGAAATGATAAGGATGCCTTCCATTCTCAAAGGCTGGGGCAGGATCAGAAATTCTGCGCTGGGGGGATGGAGTCAGCTGGCTTTCCTTTGCTTGCCTATTTGCGAATATGATGAAACAATGAGAGTTTGTCAGGAAAGCCAAATCCGGCTCTGTTACAGAGATACCTTCTGATTCAAACCAGCGTTACGTTGCCTGAATTCCAGCGTGCAAAATCACTGTTGCATCTTTGCTGTGTTAGTCATCCTGAAGAAGACAAGAACAAATTCGTCTGACACGGGCAAACCGCTAAATTCACCAGAGGTGCTGGAGAGGAATGCGATTTGTTAGAGAGCAAAATCTGCATCCAGGCAGGCAGGAGTATGGACAGAGCAGAGAGCATGCCTGGGAGATGATGTGATGATGGTCCTTTGCTGCCCACCTGGCAGCAGCCCAGGCTCCATGCTCAACAAGTGCAGCGCTGCACTAAATGCCAGCTGCTATTTTAATTCCTTTCATCTCGAGCACTCTTTGCAGAAGAGCATTATTAATATAGAGCATTTCAGGCAGCTCCAGGCTGAATACCTGATATTCTGCTGTGTTACGCAAGGATGTGAAAATCATCTGAAAACTTCTTTACATTTGTTCCTTCCCCTTTCTTGTTTTCTGCCTCCCTCCTCACCTCCTTTTCCTGTTTTCTGTTGGGTTTTTCCTCTTTTGAAGCTCGAGCTGTGTCCACAAGTACATAAATACCTGCATGTAATAGATCCCCCTTCTCAAACGTTTTGATGGTCTCGAACGCCAGGAAATTTCATTTCAAATGCATCTGGATCTGGGTTCTGCATTTGGCAGTGTATTGCCACACTGCTCTTTCTGCTAAGCAGATTTGCAAGCAGCTCTTCCCCGTGAGGACAACACAGTAGGTGATTTTAGGTTTCTAGTTTGCTACTCTGTACAGTAAAAAGGAGGAAATTGGGTCTGTATCAGTAATCTTGCCCTGGGATGGTGTTGCTGGCCTAAGCACCAGGTGATGTAGTCCATGAAGGCATTGGGAAGGTACAGATATTTGAGACAAGGGAGCAGACGTGTTACTAATGGTAGAGAATTTATCCCACCATCTCCAGGGAGAAGTTGAACTTTGGCTGAATTCGAGACAGCATTTCACCCCAAAGGGCAATATTGTGAAATTGGAGAGAAAACAAATTAATCTTATGCCTGCCTCCCTGCAAAAGCAGGCCTTGCTGGCTACTCAAGGTGGGTCTGCTCTGGTTTGGAAGGAGCAGCTATAGGTCATAGTGCAGTCTATATGTATGTGGAGAGCCCATATGGCTGACTGCGTGGGAATACCTACCTTTAGCATTTAAATGCTACTGAAAGCCCCTATCAGGGAGCACACACCAGCCACCACGTAAATGACAGCCCTGGGAAGAAGTGGAGCCCTGCGGTGAGGTGGCTGCTGCTCTCCAGCTTCCACTGCAGCATGAACAGCTTCTTCCAGGTCTTCTGAGCTGAGCCAGCAGGGAACCTTACTGCTTATTTATTTACTTATTTACAGCTTTAAATAGTTCATGGTTGAGTGGGGCAAAAAGAATCGTGTTCTGCTTGCTGCTTCTCTGAAAGTCTGATTGGCAAACGGAAAGTGTCAGCTTTGGTTCATGGGATTTGGGTTCTTTGTTGGTGTTTAGCCAGCCTTCACGGTCTTGGGAGAACACTTATAAATCCTGTAGTTTTGCCCTTCTAAGCAGAAATGATTCTTGATACCCTGAAGTCCCGCTGGGGAGCATCTTATTCACTCTCAAATATTGTCCTCTTGAAAGAAAGCAGCATCTCAGCTGGTGATTCCCTGCAGATAGTAAATGAAATGGGAGGTTTGTGGACAGACTGCTGATTTAAGATGGAGGGGGGGAAGCCCAAGCCTAGCCAAATATAGTCTGTGTATCAATATTCCTTCTGAGCTGTCCTCTCACATACAGTTCTTTACTGACTGGGGAGCAGGGCCTGATAGGGCTTCAAAGTATCTACTGCTTGGATTTTTCAAGAGGTAATAGACTATTTCCCGAGGTTCTCCTAAATGACCCCTACCAGCAGGGCTCTGACACGGCGACCCACCAGCCTGGGAGGGACATGGTTTGCAGGAAGCAAGGGGCTCTCTGACAGAACTGTGGCTGTTGTTCGAGCAGGGAGTTTGGCCAGCTCAGTGGTTTTGTTTTTTCCCCTTGTTCTCTTTGCCAGCTTTGTCCTGTCCAGAGAGATTGCTGGGGTGTTTTCTTCATGAGCTGAGATCCAAGGGGTCTTTTCTCCCTGAGCCAATTCCTACCCTCCTTCGGGGTTGCTGTCTGCCCTGTGTGGGTGAGTGGAACGAGTTACAAAGTGCCCTTATCTTGCACTGCTGGAAAAATCCTGTCTTTCCTATATCTGCTGTACAAAGGCTGCAGACAGCCAGGGGAATATTGTAGCCAGCAGACAGCATTGGATAGCTGTCAAAAAGCTGATGCCCCTCTACCCTCATCCATATGGAAGAAGGTTTATCGTCTGCCTCTGCGTGCAGTAAGGTCCTTCTAAAAGGCTACACAGTAGATATTTATTTTTTCAATAACTGCTTTTTGAAGGGGAAAAAAAAAATGAACACAGCATGAAGAAATCCAAGAGCCAGTTTGCTCAGGTCATGCCTTCTGCTAGTCGCGTCTGTTCCAGTGATAGCCTCCTGCATGATGGAAGATGCAGCTGGGAGCTCCAATAACCCCCGAGCTCTCTCAGAGCAGGTGGGAGCTTGGCAGGAGCCACTGACACGTTTCTTTGTCTAAAATATTCCTCATTCTGAGTGGTTCTGGTTTTGCTCTTTAACTCAGTAGCCGGGTAAGGGAAGTGAGGAATGTGGTAGGGACCAAATTCTGCTCTGCCTGTGTCCGCTTCTGAGAGGTGTCTATAAGAGCACGTGTCATGGGTCCAACCTGTTCATCACTGCAGTTAAACATTGCTTAAATTGAAGCATATGTTTGTGCACATCATGAAAAGTGTAGAAGATCCTTTTAGTTATAGGCTTCTGAGGTTTCCAAGGCTGCTAGATTTTGGAAGAAACCCATCAGCTGAAATAACTGCTGCCTGCAGTTTCTCTTCATCTGATATAGATGGGATGGTGCCAAGTTCTCTGGTAGACTGAGAGATGTGGTGGAGTGTGTTTGTGAGGGGAAGGATTAGTACCTGCCACTCTTCTGCTTGTGCCCAGCTATGGTAGGATTCAAGAAGCCCTCAAAACAAGTTGTTTGTAAGTTGCTGAAAACCACAAGCAAGTCTTGCTGGTGAGATGGGTTCAGAGGCTGCTTTAGGTTCAGTGTAAAGGTCTGTCTATCCCTGCAGCTCTGTGACCAGTGACATCCAGTGTCATAGCCCAGCTTCAGGAGGGGCCACATAAAGGGGCTGTGGCCTCTTTAGCTTTCAGGCTTGCAGCTGTACTGGGGGTCAGTTGGTGCCTGTAGTGGGACAAAGTGATATGAAGAGCTGTGCTAATGGGAACTGGACTGGAACCTGCCAGTTTAGTCTCCAGATGCTGCTCAATATCCATTGGATGGAAATACTTGGTTACTCAGTGCCCTGGGCAAGATGTATAATGTTAAAAGCCTGAGATTACATATATATATATATATGTGTGTGTGTGTGTGTATACATATATATGTCTGTATATATATAAAGTGGCTCTGCTGCAGCTTTTATGTAGGCATTTTTAATTTCTAAATTACCTGTTCCTTCCATTCTGAGTAGTGGCTTTTCTAATCTTAGTGTCAGGAAAGAAACTATGCTACCTCCCTGCAATCTTTGTGTTTGTTTCCATAGCTGTCCTATAGAAATTGCTTAATTTTTTTTGAGCATAAGCAAATCAAAGGTTAATATTGAATAGCTGACCTGAGCTGTGAGCAGAGGAAGTGATAGCGATGGCAGGGTGGTTTCTGAGGTTGTAGGAATAGGAACCTAAATCAATAGCTTTTAGCAGACTCATAAATGTTTCATTTGTATTCCTTGCTTCGGTGTTATAGAGCCTTGACATGGGAATCCATATAACCTCTTAAATCAGTGTTGTCCCTGTGCTGGGTGTAGATGTTGGAAACCATTTCCCTCAGATGCACTTTAAAGTGGTGCTTTGTAATGGCATTTTCCTTCCTGTTTTGGAGCCTTGATTCTGTGCAGCCTTCAATCATGAGCAAAATGAGCTTGATGGCCTCAAACCCAGGCTGCAGGGATTTTGGTGAGGAGCATGTGTGTGTCCAGTCCGAACACCCAGGGCAATGCTGCTGCCAGGCTCAGAAACCAAGGAGGAGTTGGGGCTGCTTGGGCAAGCTGTCATTTCTGCACGGAGGAGCAGAGAGAGACCTTTTCCCTGGACTGTGACACAGCCCTGAGGACTGAGTGAGGCCTTTGGAACACCAACCTCAATAATTCATGGCAGGGGGTAAGGAAGGAGGGATGTGCCCAGAAGTATTTGTTGAATTTGGACTCTTCTGGAGGCGCTGGAGAAGCAGGGGGTAGGAATTGTGTGAGCAGAGCATGAGTCAGGCAGCTTATCTGGCCATCCGCCTCTGCTTGAGGTCATCCACCCATGGAGCGTGGGAGGGTTGCGTGGTTCCAGGTCTCTTCCAGGTCAGGGCTGTGACCCACCGGCAGCCTGGGAGCGCTACATCCACTGCATCCACGCTCTCAGCATTCCGTGGGTTCCCCCAGGACCCCAAAAGCTGGGCTGGGCTGAGGGTGGTGAGCTCAGCCTTGCTGGGGAGGACAGGGCTGATCTGTAGACCTCATGCTTGCAGGGGAGAAAGACCCTTGAGAAAACCTCAGGCTGTGAAGAGAAAGTTAAAAAAACTAAAACTAAACAACAACAAAAAGAACCCAACCAAAACCCCTTCCCCAACCATGTATGTGTGGCTAATTACTGATTCCTAAAAAATTAGGTGGCTGGAGAGGGATGCTGTGGGATTTCAGCCCTGGTAGCATTCAGTAGCATTTTGGAGTAAAGGACTTGGATTTTATTATCTAAGTAGAATTAATTTGATTGCTCCAAAGAGTTTTTCTTCTACACACCAGGACAGGCATCAGATAGCACTTGAAAATAGTAGCTAATAAAAAGCCTCGTGTTTGCTTCTGCCCATCTGTTAAAAAGTATAATTTAGCTGCCTCTTTTGTCTTATTCTCTGATGTGAATCTGTCCTGCAAAATTGTTAAGTCAAAGTTTTATCAACGAAAACTACAGTGAAAGGGTTTGGTAAAGTTTGTTTAAAACTTCTGGCTTGTGCTGGTAGTTAAATATTCCATAAATAAAACCTGTAGTAATTGCCTTTCCTAAATTGGCAGTAATCTGCATGAAAATCAGAAGCCAAACTTTATTCCTGCAAAAAAACCAAGAACAGACTGATGCCCTTTATCCTGGATAAGCTGCTCTCTCAGTGCTGTTTTCTAAGGAAAAATCACTCTTCTGCGGTTTGCCAATACCCTCTAGGGGCTGTTGAGACAATTTACCATCCAGTTTGGGTTTTGATTGCTTCACTTTGTTGCTTGGTTGCTGAAACCAAAGTGGGGAATTTCCCCCTTTGCCCCACTCTGCCTTCCCACCTTGCTCAGCCCAAGTTAAGTTTTTGGAGGGTGTGAGGATGCAGGAGGCACATCCCTGCAATCCAGGGTGCAGGAGCACTGGGTTGTCACCTGGTGCTTCACATCTGAGGTCTATTGACACTGTACCAGGGTTGGATAGCAAATGTGTGTGTTATCCACGCCTTACATCAGTAAGGACAAGAGAATAATGGTTTTTCTGTTTGTTTCTCTGCAGGCAAGAGCTCTGTCATCATGTCAGTCAGCGTCCACGAGAACCGTAAATCCCGGACTAGCACCGGCTCCATGAACATCTTGCTTTTTCACAAAGCTTCCCACCCAGACTGCGTCTTGTCCCATCTGAACACCCTGCGGAAGCATTGCATGTTCACTGATGTCACCCTTTGGGCAGGAAACAGGTCATTCCCATGTCATCGGGCAGTGCTGGCTGCCTCCAGCAGGTACTTTGAAGCCATGTTTAGCAACGGCCTCCGGGAGAGCCTGGATGATGAGGTGAACTTCCATGACAGCCTCCACCCAGAGGTGCTGGAGCTCCTACTGGACTTTGCTTATTCCTCTCGGATCATCATCAATGAGGAGAATGCTGAATCCCTCCTGGAGGCTGGAGACATGCTGCAGTTCCATGACGTCAGAGATGCGGCGGCTGAGTTCCTGGAGAAGAACCTCTACCCTTCCAACTGCCTGGGCATGATGCTGCTTTCAGATGCTCATCAGTGCCGGCGGCTCTATGAGCTCTCCTGGAGGATGTGCCTGGTCAACTTTGAGACTGTTCACAAGAGTGAGGACTTCAACAGCCTTTCCAAGGACACCCTGCTGGACCTCATCTCCAGTGATGAGCTGGAAATTGAGGATGAAGAAAAGGTCTTCAAGGCTGTCATCCAGTGGGTGAAATATGACCTGGATGAGCGGAAGGCTTATCTCCCAGAACTTCTGAGGAACGTTCGGCTAGCCTTACTTCCTTCTGAATGCCTCAAGGAAGCCTTGGCTTGTGAGGACTTCATCATGGTGGATGAAAGGAACAAACTTGTCTTGGATGAAGCTATTCAGTGCAAGAAGAAGATCCTCCAGAATGATGGGGTGGTCACCAGTCCCTGTGCCAGGCCACGCAAAGCTGGGCACACCTTGCTGATCCTGGGAGGACAGACCTTCATGTGTGATAAGATCTACCAAGTGGATCACAAAGCAAAGGAAATTATCCCCAAAGCAGACCTGCCGAGTCCACGGAAGGAGTTTAGTGCCTGTGCCATCGGCTGCAAAGTGTATATCACTGGAGGCAGGGGCTCAGAGAACGGGGTCTCAAAAGACGTGTGGGTGTATGACACTGTTCATGAGGAATGGTCAAAAGCTGCCCCGATGTTAATAGCTCGGTTTGGGCATGGCTCAGCTGAATTGGAGAACTGCCTGTATGTGGTTGGTGGACACACTGCAGTAGCTGGAGTCTTTCCTGCATCTCCTTCTGTTTCCTTGAAGCAAGTAGAGAAGTATGATCCCATATCCAACAAGTGGACAATGGTGGCTCCTTTGAGAGATGGAGTGAGCAATGCTGCAGTTGTCAGTGCCAGGCTCAAGCTTTTTGTCTTTGGTGGGACCAGCATTCACCGAGACATGGTGTCCAAAGTCCAGTGCTATGATCCAGCTGAGAATCGATGGATGATCAAAGCCGAATGCCCACAGCCCTGGCGCTACACGGCAGCCGCTGTCCTGGGCAGCCAGATTTTCATCATGGGAGGAGACACCGAGTTCACGGCAGCATCCGCCTACCGTTTTGACTGCGAATCGGACCAGTGGACACGCATTGGGGACATGACAGCCAAGCGCATGTCATGCCACGCTTTGGCCTCGGGGAATAAACTCTACGTGGTGGGGGGTTACTTTGGGACTCAGAGGTGCAAAACGCTGGACTGCTATGACCCTACATCGGACACGTGGAACTGTATCACAACAGTGCCTTACTCGCTCATCCCCACAGCTTTTGTCAGCACCTGGAAGCATTTGCCATCATGATGAGGGTCAGGGTTTGGGGGCTTGTATCCAGGAGGTCAATAAGGTAAGAGTCTCCTCTTAAATTGAAACTTGCTGTCTCACGTCAATTGCGTCTCCACACACCACACCACACCTAAGCCACAGGTTCCGGGTTGCTCATGTTTTTTGAGAAGGGTTCATTTAAACCTGGGATGCAGCACCAGAAAAGAGTAACCAGCTCTGCCATGTTGTAACTCTAGCCAGCTCCCAAGTTTCTCTTACTTCCAGATGGTCCCTTCATATCTGAAGAGAAATCACCATGGGTGGTTGGAAGCAAGCTACAGGTCCTCTATCTCTCCTCTGAGCTAGCTGGATGTACCGGCGTCACCCTTCTGTGTGTGGGTGGGTATGGGAGGGCAGATTGTCCACGCCTGCTCTCGTGGCTGTCACCACATTATACACCCTGTCCCTGTGTGGTTGAGGGGGCTACTGTTTTTAAAAGCACTTGCATATGAGTCCTGGGAGATAGTGGGGCAGCAAGGGCTGTGGAAAAAGTCTCGGTAGCTCAGTATTTTTGTTGGGTACCTGGGTGATTTAGTTGGAGCTGATGAATATGTAGGCAAGTGACCCTTGGGATGCTGGTGAATCCTGGATCTCTTTGTGCTCTGTATTTACATTTCAGTGGGTAGCAGAAGCTTAGAAGCCCCGGTGCATTTGATGGACCTGGTGTTTATTTAACATCCAGACTGTTGCTTGTTAAATCAGAACTTCTGAGACTTCTGTGTGAGACCTGAGTGGGAGGGAAGGGGTTTTGTAACCAGAAGAAGAATGTGTTTATCAGTGTTTTGAGGTGTGTGAGAATAAGATAGTTGGTGGAAGCTTGTGATGTCCTGTCTCATTCTGGTGCTTTGGTTCTCTTACTTGCTCAGAGAAGGTGCTATTGCAATGCCACTGGGATTGCAAGGCTGTTGGTTCCTCCTCTCTCCTCCCCAGCAGGATGCTTTGTTTCCATTCTGGTTACCTACCAGCTTTGCTCTACAGAGCTTTGCATGTCTTCACCAATCTGTCCTGAGATGCAACTGGCCAGGCAAAGGCCAAAGACTCTTCACACCTTGCATCATGAGAGCGGATATTGATATGGGCAACACTTGGACAGCATCATCTACCCAGGAAGTTCATGACACCTCTGCTAGCTCAGTCTGCAGGTTTCACAATGCCAGTGACACACAGCCCTGCTTTGGTGATTGGAGGCTACCTCCCAGCTGGCTGAAGGATCTGGGAAACCCTCAGGTGTGGGGGCGGGATTGACAACCTTCACTTACCCTTTTGTTTGGAAGGTGGGGACTGTGGGGAGGGAAATTCTTCCATAGACTCATCAAAATCCACTTCACTTAATACAGGGAAGAAAGAATGTTGCCCAAACTCTCTAACACCTTCTCACTTCCCTCCTTCCCACTTGGTGTGGTTGGTGTGCCTGGGAATTGCCCAGCGGGTGAAATTACTGGCATCTCCTGGTGATCATCTCTTTTGATGCCAGCTGGGAACTGAGGAGGAGCTCCTGGCATCTCTGCTGGGCTTTTGCCCAACGTGACCACCTTTTTTCTCAGGTAGAAAAAAAAAAAGCATCCAGAGCATTATGCTGGCCTTTGATTTGTGAAACACCTGGAGTTAACATGGGTTATACCACAGTGAGGGCAGGGCAAGAGTGGAAAGGGTTAAAATGAGATCTCTGAGAGCTTTCCCAGCACTGGAAGATAATGACCTTTCCAAATTCTCCTCCTCAGGCGTTGCCTAGCATCTGTCACAGTGGCTCAGTAATCTAATTAACTATTAAATATTGCAGCAAAGAGTGTGAGGACTCCATCATTTTCAACTCAGGTCAATGGGACCTCACTATAAAAGCCATCCTTGAGCTGAAAATTAATTTTCTCTGGTAGCAGATGCATCTGAATATTAAAACTCAACACCAGCCACACTGCTGAGAATAGAAATAGGGAATATTTTGAGGTGGGAACTGATTCTTCAGCCACTGAATAAAAAGCAGTCTCTAAAGACACTGAGATGTTATTTTCCTGTCTTGTCTTTTTCCCCTGTACTAAATTTGGGTTGTTCAAACCTAATAAACAGCTTTTGTGGGGGTTATATAGATCCCCCCCCGCAATGTCCCCCCCCCGTAATCTGGAGTCTGGCATAAGCACAAGAAAACTAGGAACTGTAATATGCCAACCTGCAACTAAAACTGGTGAAAAGTCACGGTGTGAGGGTTTTATGTTCTCTTTTGGCTTCACTTCTGCTCTTCAGTTGAAAGAAGTATTTAAAATATACATGAGTCCTTGCCAGACAGAATGTCTCTTCACTTCATTTTTCTATAGAGGTTTAAAATAATAAAAAAACCCCAACTGTCAGTTATTGTTATGACCTCAGCCACTGTGACAGCTCCTTAAATAAAGCACCAAGACTGGTGAGCAAAAGCCAAACCCCCATGCCACACCAGCCATGTCCTTGGCTGTCCTGGCAGCACCTGTGACAAAACTGGGCTCAGGAACTGGGGTAACTGGCTTGTGTAGGGTCCTGTGACTACTCTGTCATCCTATGGCAGGTCTGGCCGAGGGATCTTCTGGCTTGCAGCTCCCACCACGTGAGGTCTCTGCTGCAGCACCCATTTTGGTCTCCATGGGATCCTTCTTCAAGAAGGAGCACCCAGAAGGCAGGTTGGCCAGCATGTGCCCAGATGCTGGTGTGCTTTGGGAGTGCTAATCCTATAGGAACCCCCCTTTAGCTGGAGAAGCCTCAGGAAGGACCATCCAAGGTGCCTTCAGAGCAGAGCAAGCTGGGGGGTGGGGGAGGTGGTGGAAAGGCATGGACAATCACACAGTAGGAAGTAATACTGATACTCATAAAAAAACCCAACCTTCTTACCTCTAAACTGGTGAGGTTGCATTCATACCAACCCTGAAACCCAAATAATACATCCTTGAAAAATGTTGATCATAAACCACCCAACCTTCTTTTCATTTAAAGCATGAAACTGATCAGCTGGAAATGTTTCCTGGAGGACATGGCCTTCACCCTTCCCAGCTGGAGCCGGGGCACCTTTGGGCAGAGGTCCCAGAGCCCCTGCCAAGGATGCCGTGTGATGTTAATTTAGTGCTTATTGCCGGCAGTTAATTCCAGGGATCAAGTGTGATTAGCAATATGAAATGTGAAAGCCTGGTCTCCTCCCACCCACCCACAGTGGAGCCATGAGGAGGCAAATTGTTACAAAAGGGAAATAAAATACTGAGCACTTGGCTGATAAAAGACTCTGTGTTTGTAAACACAAGCCAAGCCCAGCCAGGAGTTCAGGGGATGATGCTGGGTGGCCTGTTGCAGTCCTGTGAAGTGACAATTGATAGGGACAACTCCTGTACCTCCCAGGAGGTGACTTCAGGCAGTACCAGGAACAGGTTCTCCAGGCTGCCTGTCTCCAAATTAAAAGTGGCTTCTCCAAACCACCTGTCTTGTGTGATGCTCTTGTTTTCATGGGGAAGAGTCACTGAGGGGCTTGGGCCAGAGAGAGGAGCCTTCAGCTGGGGGTTGGGATGGTCAGTGGGGAAGAGGGAACTGCTTACAGGTTCCATGTTCCAGTCAGAGATAAGATGGAGAGGGAAGTCACTGCATCCCTCTCTGCTGGCTCCTGAGCCTCAAATGCTCCCTTGGAGTGGAGATGTCAGAGCTCCCACCTCAAAACAGGGACGTAGCAGCTGGGAGCTGGGCGTTCCCCTCCCAATGCCTTTCAGCTCCTGCAGGACCCTCCTCACAGTCTGGAGACTGGTGGCCAGGCATTGCCCAGGCACTTTCTCCTAGGGCTCACCTGAAAGCTCGGAGCCCATTTTGTGTCTCCCACTAGATCCCTTGGGTGGGTTTGACTCCTGCGAAGGCTGCGGGATGACACCATGACCTGGTTGGGTGGGTGCTGAGCAGCCCAGGCTGCAGGTTTTGAGGCACTTCTGGCACCTAAAAGCTGAACTTTGCCCCCAAAACTCCTGCCAGGATTCAGGCAGCGTGCCAGGCCCAGAGCTGGATTCTGATACCAGGGTTACACTCAACATCAGATTGGTTCTGTGACTTTTCCTGATGATTTAATTACAGCTTAACTAACGAGCTTTTTGGGAAGACAGTTTTACTGCTGCCTGGTTTGGTTTCTCGTGCACATGGAGCAGCGCTTGGTCAGCTTTTACCTTGGAAGAACCTGCGGGGTTTTGTTACCGTGCATCACTCCCAGCTCTGTCCTTAGAGCTCTGCTTGTAGCCAGACATCTTCCCGTGCAAAAAAGCCCAGATTCCTGCAAACAACACTCTAAAAAAAATCCTGAGGATAATCCCCCAGCTCCTAAATGCCGCAGCTCACCTGCCTGCTGCTGGGTTGGTTGCTTGCAACCTGTTAGAACCTCGCTGGTATTGTCAGAACAAAGTCACAGGCAGTTTCTCTCGGTGGCTCTTAGGGAAATCCATTTGCATGTACATAATATCGAGGCTGGATAAACAGGGACTGCAGTTTTTTTTGCTGCTGCTGCTCTTTCCAAGCAGCTGGTTGTCTCTGAAGCCAGTTTATCAGGCAGCGTTGGAAGGGAGTGGCTGGCCTGGGGAGGAAAGTCGATGAAATCAGGCTTTTCCTAACCCTGGGCAGATGGAAACATGTGGAGTCTGAGCTCAGCCCCAAACTGGATTAATCCACCCCTTGGAAACGTCAGTGATATGGATGATTTTGGAGAAACCAGTGGAAAAGGAAAAAGGGTCTTTTTGTTTTGTCTGTTACAATTCCTAGACCCTCCTCCCTACCCTAAAAAAAAAATAATAATAATGCTAAAACTCCATTTTCCTCAATTTTTCTTTCCCTTATGTCCACAGAAGTTTCCTGCCTGACTCCCTGGTGCTCTGAGCCCTCCCCAGCTGAATGCCCACCACTCCTTCCCCTCTGCTGTGAAAGCAAAGCACACCCCAAACCCCAAATAAACCAGCTTCCACCCATCTCTGGGATTCGGGATGGGGGGTTACCCCAATACCTGCCAACGTGCACCCAATTTTCTGGTGCATTGTGCTGGCTGTGCCCTCCCCAGCATGGGCTGAGCCAAGCATCACGCCTGTTCATCAGCTTTCTCTTTCCTTCCCCAGGTGCCAGAGTCACATCCACGTCCCCTGTCTCGCTGCTGAAGTCAACATAGTGACTGAGTCCCCTCCCGTCCTCCCACGCAGGACTCCCAGGAGCCTTTTGCGTCCCTTCCTGGCACCAGGAGTGGGAGGCACGGCTGTCCCCGCTGATGGCCCTGCACCGTGGGGACATGAAGGGCCACCTGGCCCCACCGCTGGCTGCTGCAGGGGCCGATGAGGAGCTGGGAGCGCTGGCCGCTGGACTGGGGATGGGGACAGGGGGTGCAGGGGTGGTTCGTGGGTGCTGGTGGCCTGACAGGACTGAGGAGATGGAGGGTGTCACCAGGCTGCATCCCTTGACAAGCACAGTGTGGGGAGCCATGAGGTGCTTTTAGTTACTCGATTGGGGGGGGGTTAAGAAATATTAGTATTATATTTTTTTTAAAGGCAGTGAACTTGCCGTTGGCAATGGTTGCTGTTTGGGTGACTTGGAAGTGTTCTTCAAAGGGAAAAGGGGCTGGGGCAGCCCAGCAGAGAGCACCTGGCTCTCCCCATCCTCTGGCCGCTCTGCGGAGGTGGCGGCTGCCGAAACCTTGAAGTGGGGGAGCTCGGGCCGGCTGCCAGCAGCGGCGGCTACCACAGTGAAACAGAGCAGGTGCCTTTTGTTTTGCACTTTGGGCCTTTTTTTTTTTCTTTTTGTCTTTTTTTTCCTCCCCCCCTTTCCTCACCGCAGCCGGTTGTGATTTGGTGAGAGGCCAGGCAGCTCCCCGCGTGCAGCTGCTGCTGGGAAGAACGCGGCGGCTCTGTTAGCGTGCCAAGGCACCGGCACCGCTGCCGAGATGTTCACCAGATAAAACCCACTGCCTGCTCTGAGCCGGTCTTCTGAGTTTCCCCGCCACGCTCGCCGAGCACTGCGTGGGTGAGGGTGTAATTAGCAGACGAGCAGAAACAGAGGTGCAGCGAGCGGGGCAAAGCTCGTGTCTCTAGCGGGGCCTTGGAGGGAAGAGTAATGAATGAGGGGAGCATCAGAGGGATGGGGAGGATCCCCTCCTTCCTGGCTTCACCTCGGAGAGGTGCGAGCGTTTTTGGCTGCATGTTGCCCACCAGCAGTTGGGCTGTAGCTGCCTCAGGTTATCCAACGAGCAGAAACAGAGGTGCAGCGAGCGGGGCAAAGCTCGTGTCTCTAGCGGGGCCTTGGAGGGAAGAGTAATGAATGAGGGGAGCATCAGAGGGATGGGGAGGATCCCCTCCTTCCTGGCTTCACCTCGGAGAGGTGCGAGCGTTTTTGGCTGCATGTTGCCCACCAGCAGTTGGGCTGTAGCTGCCTCAGGTTATCCATGCACACAGGCTGGCGACTGTATTTGGGGTTATCCATGCAAGAGCTGTCAGCCCAAGTTGCTTCTAATTCACACCATGGAGGAAGGCATGTGGATTTTGGCTGTTGTCTCTACAGGGATGGAGCTCCTGGCCAGCCTCTTCCAGGGTTGGTCACTGCTGAAGGCTGGTCCTGCACCAGCGCAGCATCCCGCTTCCCTCCGCAGCAGATCTGGTCCTGCAGATGCTCCGGGTTTGCCTTTTGCCCCTGGATTAGGTTAAGCTGTAGCCTGGCCAGCTGAATGATGCAATGGGATGAAAAACCTTGACATGGCTTCAAACAACAAAGGTCTTTTTGGAGCAGTGAGCGCCCGTTGCTGCCGGGAGGAACAGACTTTGTGCACAGCCGGGCTGCGATGCTCTGAGTGACGTTTATTTACATTTTCTAAAGTTGTTGGTTGTTTTTTTTTTTCTCCAGCTGCCTGCAAACTTTAATAAAAAATGATGATCTGGGAAACCATTTGTGTGTTTTTCACAGGAGTCTTCATTCTTAAGCAAGTTGGATTTAGGTCTAATAACAGGGCTGAGGAATAATAACAGGGTTGGCACTTGGTGGGGCGGTTCACAAACAATGTCCCAAGCAACCAGCCCAGCTGTAATTATTATTGCTTCAGCACTTGGGAAACTGAGGCACAATGTCAAATGTCTTGTACAAGGTTAGTGGTAGATCTGGGAATACAGACCAGGACTTCTCATGTCCTGAGTACATCGTGTGTCTCCTTCTTCATGGCTGCTCTCACTCAACTTGACCATGCCGTGATTTTAGGAAAAATCACAGGTCTGTAATATTAATATCTGCCAAATAGGTCAGGGGGGCCCAACACAGACACAGCCTTACTCCTGCAGGGAGAGACAGTAATTTCTAAGGAAAACTAAAAGAATTTATACTTCTGTTTTCCTTATTTGCCTTTGCTTGGCTGCTGCAGCTCCCAAGAAAGGGGCCCATTGACAGGCGAGATGGGCTTTCCAGCTGGAGCTCCTGCTCACGCTTCTGCTCCGTGCGCATCTCTCCCCATCCCAGAGGAGCAGGGATCTGATCCAGCCCTGCTCTGGGAAGACTCTGGGTTCTCCCTCTGCTACGAGACCAGCAGCTCCAGCTTTGCTCAGGACTGGGAGCGTGAGAGCATCGCTCAGAGCAGCTAATAAGCAACAGGCAAAACACGACAACCTTGCAAATTTGGATTTACCTCCTCTGACTAGCAGGGGCCGGTGGGCTTGGGAAGCAAAACTTCCTACGGGTGTTATGCATGGTGTCAAAGGGATTTGGAGCCGGAACTTCTGAGCTGTAAAGCAGACTGGGAACATGTCTCCTTGCCTGCTGGAGCTGGGTGGGCAGCTGACATGAGCTGGGCAGATAGGAGTGTAAAGCTCCATAGAAAAAGCTCATTAAAGAGGCTTTTGGGAAACCAATTCAGGGTAGAAATGACTGTTTGATGAGCAAGAGAGGGAGAGTGTGAGAATGAAATCCCTTTCAATTCTGTTGATTCAGGTTTTATATGGGACTCTGGGACTTTAAATACCGGCTCGGGAGGCTTTGCGACTGGCTAGCTTTGATATGAGCCACGCAAAGACCTGCTCTTTTGTATTTATTCTGGAGCTTGCCTGAAAGACAATTCAAAAGCAATCACCAGCTGCTGTGACAGCAGCAACCTGTTGCTATGGAATTAAATGCCATGCAAAATACAAAGGTTTCTTGGTTAGCAGCAACAAAGTAAAAGGGGAGTGGGAGATGGAAGCGGATGTGACACTCAGAATAAAGCTACAGCCAGAGCGGGGCTGGGTTTTAACTGGAGGGACTGGGGAAGAAATGTAAACGTGGTTTGTTTTGCTTTTTTGAAAGAGCTTTTTCGCCATCTCAGCAGGTCAAGCTCAGCTTTGTCTGGGAGTGAGCG
>NW_010327880.1:20383-30628 GCF_000700745.2 Antrostomus carolinensis
GTCTGGTGGCATTACAGAGGTTGTATGTTCCCAGGCTCCTGGGAAACATGCCTGTGTGCTACGGCCAGCCCTTGCTGTGGGGTGGCAGGAGCTCAGACATCTTCCCCACGGACCAGGAGATCTCCCAGAGGTGTGGGGTCTTGCAAGGATCCAGCCCTTCCTCAGACCCAGACATGGTAGCAAACTGCTGCCAGCAGACCCAGGCCACCAAGGGTAGCTTGCCCCACACCTCCTGCCTTGTTTTGCGGGAGCCTGGTCCCACAGGAGAGTTTGGACAGGACACAGGTCCTTTCAGCCCACCCTCTGGCCTGGTCTGGAGCTTGCCCATGGGCCCTCTCCACCTCAATTCCCCAGCTATGTAACAGGGTGCTCCCCACACTCCAAAAAGCATTTGGGAGGAGAAGGCAAGGAGATACTCAGAGATGGAACTGGGCAGGCAGCTACTGGGACCAGACCTCTCCCAGGCCCAGGTCTTGGGACCTCCGTCCCCAGGGACTGACCATGCTGAACCTCCCCAGACGCAAAAGGCTGATACTACTGCGTCTTTTTTAAGTGAAACTCACAGTGCCTTGTTGGTTTTTAAATATACATTTTCCCAGCCTGACCCCAGCTGCCCTTGAAATAATACTGTTGTGCGGTGAAGCCCTCCAGGGAATTACATCTGAGCTTGCTCTCCCTTTGTCACTAGAGTCAATTAAAAGCCATGTAGCTGGTGACTTAATACCTCCGGTGTCTGAGGAAGCCCCACATCCATCCAGAGGCTGACTCTGGCATTTTAGAGAAGTAATTGGAGTGGAGGAGTGTTTTTCCCAGCCATCCAACAAGCTTTCAGCTTCATCCATGGCTATACAGAGCACTGAAGCCTCGTGTCCTTGGCTCGTCATCTCCTGCATGTCAATTAATGCCCCAGCGTTGCACATCCTCCTCATGCTATGATGTCCCATGTCAAATTGTTTTCCAGTTCCCCATGCACATTCTCCCTTGGGATAAACCCAGCATGGTTTAGTCTCTGTCAAGGGTCCAGGGTCACAAACTGGCATCCCAGGAAACGCTGTTCATGACTGAAGTTAAGCTTCCAAGGGCAGGAGAAACCATTGCCCCCAGCTCCCCACAACCAACTGGAAATTTAAACTGGGCCCAGTCCCTCTTGCTGAGGGCAGTGGTCCAAGCTGGGGGCCTGCAGCAGGGACTCCTGGTGAGGGTGAATAGCAGAGACTGAGCTCATTTTTTCCTTCCTCCTTACAATCTCCCTTTTCTTTCCATTTCACCACCTCCTTATTTAACATCATCGACTGCTGTGCAAAACCATCAACCCTGTTTGCAGCAGTGTGACCTACTTTACCACATCATCCTGACTTCCTCCCTGAAATCGTGAGCTCAGAGCCCACCCAAGCCATTCAGTGTTTCTCAGCTGAATAACAAATCCAATTAGGTGGAAGAAAGCCTGGCTTTCACGCTGTCAGCGCCCGGACATCTCACTTCCCTCTCCCCAGCGCACTCTGCACCACTGATGGCCGTGTTTCACAGGCGTCCTGCACAAGGATCCCTCTGTATTTCTGTGCCCTCCCCCCAAATGGAGGTGGTGGAAGGGTTCAAGGGGACTGATCCTAGCTACTCAACATGTTCTGTTGTACCTCCTGACTTCCCTTGGGGTCCACAGAGCTCAGGAATCAAATAATTTGTGCTTTTTCAGTTCTGGGTCCAGGGCCACAGCAGGGTGGCACAACCTCTGCTCATTAAAAAAAGCCACTGGCACTTCATCCAGGACATGATTTCATCACTGGTAGAATGTCCCATCTCTCAGTCCCAGCATCACGCCTAAACCCAGTCCTGTGGCTCTGTGCAGAGAAAACATTGTGATCCTGCCCTTTGCTGCTCTCCTTACTCTCAGCAGGGACCCTTCTCCCTACAGCCACCAGCAGGCAGATGGTCCCCAGGATGTTGGCTCCACTCCATCGTGGGGGATAGCTGTGTATAAAAGGGATAAGGAGAAAGAAAAACAAGGAGAGAAAAACATTACAGGCCACCAGGAAAAGCTCTTTTGGTTTCTCTCTTCCCTGGCTGGGTAGGATGGTCAGACATCCCCTGCCATGATGTGAGCCCAGCAGCACCAGGACCTGCTGGTTGGCTCCCTGGCAGGTGCAGGGAGGTGGGTAAACACCCATGACTCCATTTCTGGGTCACTGTCTGGAGGAATTACACATGCACACGCAAACAGAAGCCGCTTCCCTCTGCCAGTCGCTTCCCTGCACCCAGCCGAGCACCCGCCGCTTCCCAGCTCCCTCCTCTGCCCACGCTGCCGCACCGCCGGGCTTTGCTGCTCTGGGGCTTGCCACAGGCCTCTGCTAATGACTCACCACTCCTGCTTGGCTCTAATTAGGCTTCTGTCTAATTAGGCTCACTGGAAAGATGTGGCTGGTGAGAAGCAGCTCTTTGGTGAAAAGAAAAAGGAAAGAAAGAGCGTCTGGAGCCGCGGAGCATGAGAGACGCCAGACTGCGGCGAGGGGTCAGGGGGCATTGGGAATTGGCAGCTGTGCAAGGGATGGACCGTAGAGAAAGGAGAGAGCAAAGGGACTTAAATAAACCCCTCCCCGGGCACCCTCCTGGGGCTCAGCCATGTCCCATCAGGGAGCAGGAAAGAAACCTTGGCTCTGTCCTGCTGGGGACAGCCTGGCTGAGGCGCCAGGGTTCCTCCAGCCAAGAATGAAGGTTG
This sequence comes from Antrostomus carolinensis, assembly GCF_000700745.2. NCBI lineage: Eukaryota > Metazoa > Chordata > Aves > Caprimulgiformes > Caprimulgidae > Antrostomus > Antrostomus carolinensis. The sequence goes on from NW_010327880.1 coordinate 23,097, forward strand.
ATGTTTAGAGCCCGGTTGAATGAGTTGTTGACACACAAAAGGACACAGGGAGAGCAGGACAGGGGGAGCTGGTCCCAAACCTGAAGCATCCTTCACCAAACAGCCTTGGAACTGCAGGCAGGAGAGCAGGCTCTGCAGCAAAGCCTTGTTTGGGGGTATTGCAGGAGGTGTCAAGATGGATATTTGGAGGGATGAAGAGCACCCATTGGGTCTGCCCATCCCTGTGAGGGCTGGGGATGCTCACGCGTACGAGCTCTCTTATCAGTTGCTAGTGTCAAATATTATTTTCCCCTGAATTTAAACATGTTCCAACCCCAAACAAATCAAGATGTTGCCGTGTTTAACATCCCCTCTAACTAATTAACAAAACCCAGGTGCCTTCTATGGGAAAGGTGAGCCATTCCTCTACCACTCACCTTGTATCTGATCACAAGGCATCTCACTCACTCACTCACTGAACTAATTAGGGTTTTGCCTTTCCTTCTCTTAATAAAACCTCCATGAATGAGCAGCCTGTCTACAAGCTCCAGCCCAGCTTCTCCCAGACCTTCTCACCTTGGAGCCGTTGCTAAGACTGACCCAGCAAGCACAGGAAAGGGGGAACACAGATAATGCCAAAGTTAAAGGTGTCACCAAATTATCTTTATGAAGAGCCTCTCCTGTGCCTGGCAATGCTCCTTCAGAGTCCCAACCAAGTGTAAGGATCCTTTATGACCCCTTGTAGGTGAAGATGCCAGTGAAAATCCAGCTACATCCAGATGACCCACCATGTGGCCCCGCAGGGATCTTTTTCTCTACCCCTTTACTGGTAAGGAGAAGCCAAGGCTGGGCAAGAAACCTGGGATGCTCAGAAACACATCAGATGCTTGGGGATCCTCTAAAATAATTAACTCATGTGGTCTAGGGAGAACATCTTAGCCGTGCCATAGTGGCTCAGAACACAGACTGCAGATGAAATTGTGGAAAGCTGGTTTTGGATATGCAAATAGGCACATGGAAATAGCCTGGAGATGCAGGGTCCTTCATTTCCTCCTCTGCCAAAGGCAATTTGCAGTCCGTGCCCAGGCTTCCCTCCAGCCTGTGGAAACAGGGGTGGTTTGGTTTGGCTTTGTGCAGGACCAGAGAAGCTCACCTTGCCTGGTTTGTTGTGCACCTTGGCCTTTTCCTGGCAAGATTCAGCAAGAATTTGGTTTTTCTCCACATAATTTGTTATCAGTAAATACACTTCCATGACCAATGCCTGTTGTATCTCAGCAGCCTGGTAAACCAGCGCTCGTGCTTCCAGCAGCAGAAGCAGCCGTCGTTTCACCGCTGAAATGCAAGGGCTTGGGGTAACCCCAGCAATGCTTTTGTTGGTCATCCAGGTTGCAGAGCCAAGAAGGGCCACAGGAAAACACGCTCATTAAATGCCATACACAGGAGCCGACGGTTTGGCAAAAAGCTTTTAATTCACGTTGGTAAACAGGGGAGCTGGGCCGAATGGGAATGCAAATAAAATGAGGACTACTGAACAGCCGTCCAGATAAACGAGCTCTTTCATCTCCTATCGCAGACCCAGGGAGCTGCCCGTCTCAGAGCGAGCGCTGCGTGACAGGGCGTAGGTTTGGGTTCATTGACACGCTCCGGGGTTTTAGAACAGCACGTGCAACACAGATGTGAGGAAGGGATAAAAATACACACAGAGTGCCCTGCTGGCTAATGGGGCACAGGAGGGTGGGTTGGCATTTCCCAACACTTGTTAAGAAATAACTCAACACCACCAAGCAGTGTTCACTTTGGTGGCCTGAAGGCTTTGATCCATACATGTGAGTCTCCTCAAGCATCCCCTCTCCTTCCCTATCTCACCCCTGAAGACAAGTGAAATATGAAGATGGAAATTCAGCAGTTCCTCTGCTGTAAAATCCATAGGCAGAGGATGAAGGGTGCAGGTCTCCCTGCTCCTCCAGCCTGGGCAGAGGATGCCCAAGTCCCACGCAGGACCAGCGGCACAGGAGGAGCTGTGAACATTTTTACAGGTAAAAAAAATGATGGTAGAGAAACTCCAGCAGTCATGTCCTTCTGTGCTGGCTTCCTACTCAGGCTGTGAGCAAGCTCTGCTTAGGCTCTGTACTTCTGGCACCCTCTTCTGCCTGGACTGATGCCTGCAGACAGCAGGAACACGGTGTACCTCACCTCCCCTGGCAAGAGGAATGACCTAAGTGCTGGCTACAGCCTTTCTGCTGGGCCAGAAATATGGAAATATATGGAAAGCACACTGCATCACGGTGCCAACACCCCTCCTCCTCTCCCCATCCCCATCTCTTCTCTTTCTCCTCCCCCTCTACTCTGCGCTGCTGAGGCCACATTTGGAGTGCTGTGTCCAGTACTGGGCTCCTCAGTTCAAGAGGGACAGGGATCTTCTGGAGAGAGTCCAGCAGAGGCCACAAAGATGATGAGGGGCCTGAAGCATCTGCCGTATGAGGAGAGGCTGAGAGAGCTGGGACTCTTCAGCCTGGAGAAGAGAAGATTGAGAGGGGACCTTATCAATGACTATAAATATCTGAAATGTGGGGGGCAAATGGATGGGGCGGGGCTCTTTTCAGTGGTGCCCAGTGACAGGACAAGGGGCAATTGGCAAAACCTGGAACACCAGAAGTTCCAGACAAACCTAAGGAAAAACTTCCTTACTGTGAGGGTGACAGAGCACTGGGACAGGCTGCCCAGAGAGGGTGTGGAGTTTCCTTCTCTGGAGATGTTCAAAACCCGCCTGGACACTTTCCTGTGTAGTGAACCTGCTTTGGCAGGGGGGTTGGACTAGGTGATCTCCTGAGGTCCCTTCCAACCTCACCATTCCGTGATTCTGTGATGAGATGTAGCATCTCAAGTTCTCTCAGTCAAAGGAGATAAAACCCCATGTCTGGGGTTTGCCAGCGATGCAGAGCTCCTCTACCAGATGACAGAAACTCTGTGCCATAAGACAGCACACGCAGCCACCAGACTGCCATTTACCTCAGCTCATGGAGCTGAAGTGGCCGAGATAATGGCTGTAACACTTCCTCTTCTTGTAAAAAGATGAAAAGCCTTGTGTGTGGGGTGGGAGGGGAGGGGGACAAACAAGGAGCCAAATATCATTATGGCCATATGTCCTTCAGCAGAATGCAAATCTGCTAAGAGAAGGAAAAGAAGTTAAAAGAGTCCAATGGGTGCAGATTGGAATCCGGATGATAAAAGCAATGCAAACATTTGATTACAGGTAGGTTCATTCAGCCTCAGTCCAACAAAGTCAACAGCAGAAATACCAAAGGTGTGGAATGAAATTGGGCAGAAATCTCAGACTTAAAATCAAATTTATTTAGAGGAAAAATGACTTTACAAGAGGTTGATGCTGATAACTAAAAAGGAAGATAAATAAAAGCTTGTTACAAAACCTAATGGTTTCTGGCAAGTTACAGAAAAACTGAAGAATTTTACAGTCAATAACCTGCTCACTTTTTACATAATTACAAATTAACATACAGCAATTAGGTTTTACCCTCTTTTTTAAAAATTCCTTTTTTTTTCAACTTTTTTTTTTTAACTTTTATTTTTTTTTTAAATGGGTTCAACATGAAAATGCAAAGCATTTTTATTTTTTTTTTTTTTTTTTTTTTTAAGAAAACAAACCAAAAGCAGAGGTATATCATGTTATTGTAATACACCTCCTCAACGCTCTGGGAATTACTCAAGTGCATTCCATATTAGTACAAAATAAACACCAGGCTAAACTTTAACTATAGGCGAACTGAACTGGACAGAGTTTTTAATTTTTATATTTTTTTTGAGTCAGTGTTTAATATCAATAAAGAAAATAATAAAATACTTCAGAGCACGGAAAGGATGGATACCTACAGACAGCTTAAATACATACCAAGCTTATAGCTGTATGCAAAGCAGTGAATGTTATCCTCTTCCCCCCTCCCCCCAAGCAATGGAAGCTGAATATATTTGGGTAAAGCATCAGTGTCAGTGAAATGCGTGTGGAAAGAAAGGGCACCGAGCCCTGAAAACACAGGTGGGAAGGGAGCTAGAGTTACGCTTCCCAGCGCTCAAGAGCTTGAGGTGTACGAGATTAAGCCAGTTCAGCTCGCCTATCTTTAAAACTTAGCTCCATCACCGGATCACAACCATTGATTGCTGCCCCTTCTGACATATGAAGCAAGAGTTATGAGCAGCAGGGGAGGTTTGTTCATTTATTTATTTAAAAGGGTGCCTTAAATTATGTTAAATTCCCAAACCTGGCCAGCAGGCAGACTAATTTCCAGAGTTCTGGTTAACAAGGAATGTTTTGTGGGATTTTAGTAGATACTCTCCTGTGTCCCCTGCCCAGTCCTCCCTTGCCCTGTGCCACAGATGTTCTAGACAGCTTCCTTGGGATTTGGCACCTGATGAAGCTCTTCTGACTCGGTGGCATTTGGAAGGACTGGATTTGGGTGTTTCAGCAACAGCTTTGAGATACCCTAGTGCCTCAAGGAAGGTGCAAAGATGATCAGACTCTGTGGATGCTCTTGCCTTTGCAAGGCAGTACAAATCTGCACGAGCTAATGGCATTACTGTGCTTCTCAGCAGTGGTCAAACTTCAAGAGTGAAAAGAAGAGTCCACCCTTGGCAGTGGTGAGAGCTCCTGCCCCAGGGATGGCAACTGGGAGGTCTCCCAATGGCCTGGACAGTAAATAACTTAGTGCATGGAAAGGGCCTCGCTTCACTTATGTGGTTGTATCCCCCTCACACCTCCTTTGCTCTGGGTTTCTCCATGGAAAAGGAGGTGGAAGGCAAAACTGTTGGCAGAACAGCTTCCCTACCAGCAGCAGTACCCGCTGTGAGGAAGGTGATGGTGACGCCGGCATGGGCTCTCCTGGGGAATATACCTGAGCCATCAGAAGCCAGTTCCTCTGGTTGTGTGTCCTCCAGACACTCACCCTGTCTGCAGAGGGACTGTAGTCAGATTCACACCTACTTTGGTCTAAAAATCCTACAAACAGCTTGTCCCTTCCTCCCTCCTGGGATAAAGCCAAACCAAACCAGGAATACACCTACTTGCAGCTCGGGTTTTGCTGGGGATGCAGAGGGGGGAGCAATGGCAAAGCTGATTGTCTCCACATAACCAAAATGAAAAGGGACAAGATCAGTTCCATTTAAAGTGCTTTATGGCATCAAACTGACATTAAGTTACATGTTGAGATGATCACTTCACTTAAAAGAAGCTAAGGCCAACCCCACCCAACTCCATCGAGTCTCACACCATTTGCTACAGCTACTCTCTATCATCGGGGTGTTCTGGCACCCCCAGATAATACTGACCACTTCTGTACTTCATCTGAGCCTGTGCTCCCACTTCTCCGCTCCCTGGAACCTCTTCTGTTGGGCAGTGCTAAAGACCAGGCTAAGAAGAGTCCCAGAAAATGAAGTCTGATTTTTTCCCTCCATGAAACACTAACAAAAGAAGCTCTGAGAGCCCTTGCAAGGTCCTCTTCTCCCTCTAGCAATACAGGCTTCACATAGACATTTCTGAACCTGCTCTGTGTCCCAGGAACTCAATGCAAAAGGGGGTGGTTTGGGTGCTCCAAATGGGATCAAGGGATCGGCTCTGGGAACCAGATACAGCATCAGTCTGGGCTGAAGAATTAACATGCTTTCAACAACTGCAGGATGGATGCCAAGTGTGGAACTGGAGCAAATGCGATTTTAAGGCCAAGAAGAGGAAAGGCTTTGGTGCTGTAAAGCTGGGACCCTACTCGAGCAGACAACCCCAGGCAACCTGCAGGGATCAGAGTGGGAATCTGACTCTGGGAACCTATGCCAAGCCTCTCCAAAGAAAACCTGAAAGGGGGAAAAATAAAAGGCTAAAAGAGATAAAAACAAGCCCTCATCTTCCTAAAGGTGAAAGAAGGAGGAAGCAGTGTGGGAAGAAAGGCTTCATTCCAAAAAAGTGAATCATGCAGTAACATACATCCTCCAGGGACAAAGGTCTGTCCACCAGAATTTAAGACTCAAAAGCTCTGATGCTCAGTACTTCTAGTCATTCACACCCAGGGCTTCTTTGACAAAGAACCATGGGGACTGTAGGAGATCACTTTGCAAACAGTATTTTCAGTTGGGGCACTGAATGCTCTTTTTGATTTGCACAGCTCAGAAGAGATGGTCAATCCAAGCAGAGACTCAGCCCTGCTGCCCTGGGTCACTAATGCCCTTCTTGGAGCCATGGGACATTCCCATGTTGTGGATTCAAGATATGTTGGGACTGGGAAAAAGACAGAGGGATGAAAAGAAAAAGCTCATACTGGCAAAGGCTATTACAGACCGAGGGGAACTTTCAGAAACACCGGGGAACCTGATCTCTGTTTACACAACAGTACATGAGCCACATACTTTGGTTTCCAAAAATTTCAGCTTGGCACCTTCATTTTTGCAGATATATAAATAGCAGTACAGAAAATTGGTGGATTTCTTACGACAAATGTAACACCACAACACCAGCACGTGTCTCCTTCAGCTCCTTTCAAGGTTCAGGAGAGCTGCTTGTATCTCCTCAGAGAAGTGACTGGACCCTCACATCACTGCAAGATGCTCCATATTTTGCTTTTTTCTTTGCCTCCAAGAGGTATGAGAAAACATAAAGAAAATATTTAAACAAGGAAACTGACTGATTGGAGGAGTCTTGTCTGAAGTCACTGCTGCTTTTTCCAGACTTTTTTTGGCCCAAAGATGCTCTGCCTTAAGCTCTCAGCTGAAATTGTGTAACTCTGGGCTGCTAAGCAGCCCAAACCCTGGTTTTGTAGGAACCAGGGAAATAAAAACGTTTGGTTTACCAATCTCTTGGTAAGGGGAAAAAAAAAAACCAAACAAAAAAAAGGAAAGAAAAAAAACCAAACTACCCCCCAAACCCCCAAACAAAAGCAAAATAAAAAGAAATAAAAAAATAAAACCAAGTAAAATTCTTTTAAAAAAAGAACTCTTTCAAATAAACAGAAAGATAAATATTTTTGCAAGCCCTGCTTGCAATTAAGAACAAGCACCAAATAATATTAAAAAAAGCAAAATAAAAATAAATCTCAAACCTTTTTCCTTTCTTCCTTTTTTTTTTTTTTTTTCTTTTCTCCGAGTCTTAATAGTTTAGAGAGCTTCAAAAGCAAGCAGGCGGTTTAGGATTCCTGCACTGACCAAGACAGACCAGTCTTAAGCATCCACCTCACCATCAATGCTGCTGATACTCATCAGCACCGAACTCTGAAAACTGCTGGGGGTTACTAGCTTGTGAGAAGCCAGAGAGCAAATTCAAATCAAAACAATAGTGCAAGGAGGTATATATATATATATATATATTTTTTTTTTAAACAAAAGCTGGGAGGAAAGGAAATGCACTTGACAGCTTCAAACTCTGAGCAAACCCTTGAGCTATTTTGAAGCTGACAGCGTCTGTAACCATTTACAAATCCGCTCCGGCAATTCCCCTGAGAGGGTTTGGAAGAACAATAATTTTGGAAAAATATTTGGCTTGTTGCATTTCTCTTCCCCCT
>NW_010327880.1:30664-102542 GCF_000700745.2 Antrostomus carolinensis
ACACCTCACAGTCAGCACAGCGAGAGCCACCCTCAGACCTTCCCCTTCTGCTGATGGCAACATGGGGACGCACGGACACTTTCACCTTAGAGCCCACAGCGATGGAAACGGACCTGCCACGCTGGAACTCTGCACCTGTCCTGCAGCTTTTTTTACCCATAAGAATGTATTTTCTCCCCAGAAATGGTTAATAAGTGCATGGTATTGTACAAACACAGGGACTAGGAGCCGCCTGCTCACTGCACTCAGTCCCCTGACCTGCAATGTCTCACTGAAGTGCTCTGAAATTGCTGTTGTCTCATTCTGCCTTAGAAACGAACAAGGGAAGCTGACAAAATCCAGAGAAACAGAAGCCCAATGGTAACACAAAAAGTGGGGGAAGAAAAATACAAATAACAGAAAAAAGGTTCCCTAAAAGCAGATTTTCAGCCATCTCTCCAGTAAGTCATCAGGCTTGTAATGAAGGGATGTCAAATACAACTAGAGAACTGCATTCTGGCAAAAAAATTTAAAAAATACTTAGGAGATGGGAAGGAGGGAGCTGGAGCTCAAAGAGATTGCATAAAAAAAAATGTTGCTTAGGGTTGTTCCCACTTGAACACTGTTCTGGCTCCCTGGGGTTGCCTGACAAGACCACCGAATTTCTCTTCTCTGCAGTTTTAAATGTACCCAAAGACATCCTGCCTGATTCTGGAAACAGTTTGACATTTAAATCCTCTGTGCCATGATAATCTTTCAGAATGACTTGACTTTTTTTCCCCCCCTCCTCTGAATTTTTGTTTTGAACGCTGTTACTGCTTCCTGGTGTAAGGTACCTTTCTGAAACCAAACAACCCCTACACCACGAGCACAAAAGGGGTGTGCAAGTCAATGGCGTTACAATCGGAGTAGTAAGGGCAAGATATTTAATATCTACGCGCTCCCTGAAAGTCATCAGGTATCATCTATCCCCACGGGCCGAGCTAAGCTTGGCTGTACAGACTGTAAGCATATCCCAGTGGATACATACATACATATATGTATATATACAGTATATCTATATATGCCAGTGTGTACGCACCATTTGTAGAGTCCTAATCTTTTGCTAAATGCTTGGTTTTGGTTATGTTCCCCAGAAGAGGGGGATTTGAAGGCACAGACCCCTTAAGGCCCCATGTTCTCTCATCCTTTAGCAGTAAGAAGAGACAGAAAACATCGATCCCAATGCCTTTAACCCAAGGGTTGCACAGAGAGACAGTACAATTTGCTGGGCAGTCAGCCTCTGAGGTGAGAATTCACGCAAAACCACAGGAGAGAGGCCCTTTCCCACCACTGAACAGACTTCGTAACATGTTTTATTTAAAACCTCCAGATGCTTGTCAGATGCAGGCACCAGCAGCGTGCTGTGGAGCGGGCAGGGAGGTGTCCACTGTACCAATGCCGAGAGCGACTGATGGAACTGTCTGTGCTCAGCAGAAGATCTCCTCACCCTCTGGAGGTGCTTCTGATGAGTGAGAATCTGCAGCACAAAAAAAACCAGATGGAAATCATTATGGGAATACAGGAACACAGCAGGCAGAACAGCACTCCATGCACATGGAAACCTCACTGTCTGCCCAATGCACTGGGCACCTTAAAAGATGTCCAGTTCCCTGATGAGCTACCATGAAATTACATCTCATAATTGCTGAGCTTCCCTGTGCACAAGATGGAAAACATCAGTGAGTTAATATGGATAAAGCCGGTCATCTGAGGGCGTGAGATCAAGTTCCATGTGGTCAGAGGTTTGAGGTGCAGAACTGAGTCCTAAGGGGATACAAAACTACCAGGGGAAAAAAATTGCATGTTTTTATTTTTTTTCAGATCAAGAGACAAGGCTTGAGGGGAAGGGAGAGGCCACCAGAAGCGTTGTGGGAATCACTTCCAAACTACAACAGAGCTGAAGCAGACAGCAAAGCTGCAGGGGCTGCAACAGCCAGGAGCATCCCAACAGCACTTCCTGAAAGCACACAGACTAAAGCAGGACATTTTTCTTCTGGAAACAGAGTAAGCTGAAAAATAAGGGGAGAATCCAGCTTCTGAAGTGTCCTCAAGATGGGATGGGGAAGGGAAGGAGTGGGGAGCAGAGTGTGTTGCTCTGGCAACCCCAGGGACTGCAGAACAGGCAGAAAAGTCCACAGAAGATCACTTCAGGATGGAAACTCCACTCATCACAGCTGATCTTTTCCATCCCTGTGTTACCATCCACATTCAAGGCTAGATTTCATGGCTCTCAAACTTGCTATCTGGAGCAAAGAGTCAGCTCACTGACCCTGAGAACACACCTATGACCTCCCCTGACACTCACCAGACTGCTGTGAGCGATGTCCCCTGCCCTTTTTCTTCTTTTCCTTCTTCTCCTTTGGTTTGGCTAAACTGAAGAGGCGGGTAGGCATCTGGGGCTGTTCCTCAGCTGCCTTGTTAGTCTGGTTTGTTGTGCTAAGCAAATGGAAAGTGCTTTTCTCTTTGTGTGTCCTTGAAAGACTGTTCCTTTTGGGGGAGACAGACAGTTCTGCATCAAAGTGCCCTTGTTTAGGAAGGGAAGGGCTCTTCTGCTTGGAGGAGTCATCGATGCTGGACTGGGAGGAGACTCTTGCAAGTTTCTCATGTAGATTTGAAACCTATAAAGGAAAAGAAAAGTGTTTAATTGGGGCATGAAAGAGGTTAGCAGAGAACTTGGATAGGAAAGATGTGTCTCAGACCGCTCATAGAGACAGAGGTTCTTCTGAACATCCAGCCCATGCATTAGCTAGAAAGTGGTCCCCATCCAGGCAAAGCAATGAGAGAAGCCCTCTCTGTTTATGATGAAAAAAACAAGGCATATAAAGAGTAACACTCCAGTATCTTTTTGCTCCTACATGTACTATGCTATGTATCAACAAGCCAAGGGCAAATATTCTCTAAGATCTCCATACCAAGACTCACCCTGCATCGTTTGCACACACAGATAGTGGCAGAAGGCCAAGGAGAAGCGTGCCTCTCCATCAGGGGAACGCCAGCAACACAGAACCAGAGCAGCACGTGTCAAAGGAAGCCTTCCCAAGCAAAAGATGAAAGCAAAAACATTTTTCCTGATTTTTTTTTTCCCCCCTAATGGCTGTCTCAGGATGTAATTGAGCCTGCACATTCAAAGGGAAGATCAAAACAACAGCTCAACAAAGCCTCACCAAACCCTCTATTAATAGCTCTGAAATGTCAGCAAGATACCTGCCTCAAAAAGGTGCTTCCTTCTCCACATCCCCCAGGCCTCGCCGTTATTTCACCTCTCAGCCTCTCCCATAGCATCCCTGCCCCTCGCGTGTCTACATGCGCTCGATGCTGGAACAGCTTCACTGTGTGCTCGGAAAACTTCTGGCCTGATCAGGAATCAGGGTGGGAGGGAGCAAGCCATGATTTGCTTTTCAGAGCTCACTGCTGAGCTCTGCAATTAGTCCATTCAGGCACCCAAAATCATTTCCATTCCGCAATCCAACATTTCTAAACTAATTTTGCTACAGCTCTAAGTAAATTACATTCAGAATTAGTGAGTTACAAACAAACAAACGATCAACAACAGGCTTAAGGTTCGAATTCAGCCCATGTTTGCCAACGGATGCTTGGTCTCCTCAGTCAAACTGCTGCAGTTATAAAAAAGTAAACCCCAGCTTGCTGAAAACCCCCCAGAGTAGGATGTGTGTGCGGGCTTTCCTTTCTGGTTGTGGGCAGCCAGACACCAGAAGCCTCTTGCAGCAGAGCCAGAGACCTTTGCTCACTGAGCCATGACCAGACTGCAGGTGCCCAGACTCTTTAGGACAGGGACAATGCCCAATTCTTTGCTAGGTATCAACAATGCTTTTTAAAGATGGATGTAAGCACACAAACAGCCTTCTCCTGTAGTTACCAGCCTTGCAAGTGGCTTTTGTGACAGCTTGAGGCTGCAGGTAACCCACAACACTCAGACTGTTTCCAAGAAAGACATCTCATCTGCCTTACTGCTCTCCAGAGCTCAGCCCTCATGGGGTGAAGGTCAAAATCAAAGGCAGTATCGACATCCTGGGATTGCTTAAGGCATCTTCTCTGCAAGCCAACCATCTCTGCTCTGCCATCCACCAACACATGGCACAGAAAAGCAGGCAGAGCTCAGGTTGCTGTAACCACCTACTGCTCAGGACTGGCCAGGCATCCTGAACACACTGTCAACACCTCGGCAGCTCTGGAGGTGCAACAAACGCAGCCCTGCACATCACGTGCAAGGAAAGAGACAGTTCTAAATACCAGGCCCCTCAAGTTAGGGCTGGGCTGGTGTCAATCTATCACTGCTGGCACGCAGCTGACCCAGGAGCTCCCCATAGGGCACGGCTTCCCCAACAGCCTGGCCACTGGCAGCATTTACCTGGTTGTGGTCAGGCTCCTGCCGCATTTGAGCTAATCGCTCCACGTCTTGCTTGAACTGTGCCTTTTCCCTCTCCAGCTGCTTCTGTGCTGTACGAAGCCTCTCCAGATCAAGCTGGTAGGCGGCCTTCTTCACCTGCAGCTCCTCTCGCTCTCGCTCAAGATCCTGCCACCCTCTCTGGACCTGCTCCTCTCGCTGGGCCAGGTGGGTCTCCTGCTCTGATAGCTCCTTCTCCCGGACTTCCCATTCTTTCTCTCTCCTCCTCCTCTCCTCCTGGTGCTGTGTCTGCTGCTTCTTCAGGTTGGCCAACTCCTGACGCTGCTTCTCCAGGTTGCGCTGCTTCTCCTGCTCCAGTAGCGAGGTTGGTCGGAAGAAGCTTCGGGTCAGAGCCCTTTCACTCAGAGCCAGCTTCTGGTCCTCGATGTAGGTGTCCTGCTGCAGCACAACACCCTAGGAGAGAAAGGACACACATCACTGCAGCACTCTCTCCACAGAGAGACACCCCATCCCTGAAAACTTCAGGGTGCTATATTGAACCCCTCCTCCCACCAATTTCACAGCTCAGCACTGCTGCCTTACGGCTGGGCTACCAGAGGATGCTGGTAGAGCATCTTCCCCAGCAGAGTCCCAAATTCAGATGAGCACCAGTTCACTCAGGCAGCAGCTCATTCCTACAACCTGCTGGCACGCTGCCTGCACATAGTCCTGCACGTCATCCGCAGGGTATTCAGCCACGCAGGGATGTGGTGGGCAAAGGGAAAGGGGAATCAGAGGAGGAGCACAGTGGCTGTTACTGGCTGGCAGGATTCGCAGTTCAAGCAAAGCAGCATGCAGAAGCAGGATGTATGGCCAAGCCTACCTGCAAAGCACTGAGCAGCTTATGGAGGCTGGTAATGGTTTGGAGGATCTGCTGCGAGAAAACAAAAGCATTGCTATTAGATCTCACTGGGTGCCAGGGTACGTGTAAAGCATCCTCCTTTTCCACTGTGACCCACCGGAGGGTCTGACACGTGGTATGACCATCCCTCTACACCTTTGTTTTACTCCCTTTTCACTTCCAGTGACTGCATCATCCCCCAGTACATATACACATCCCTTTGATATCTCTCAGAGGTGCCTGGCATCATCTTCCTCACTTTCCCAGCCATCAGTACGGCAGGGGAGGAAAACATCTGCAGAAGCACCAAACAGTACAGATCTTCTGGGAACTCCTGGGTTGGCTCTGCAAACCACTTCCCACAGCATCAGCTTGCTCAAGAACAAGCAAAATAATTGGGATGAAACCCAGCAGTTCATTTAAAAAATTCAGGGAAAGAACTTCAAGGGGTGAAAAAAATAAATAATTTTAAAATGAAAATAGACTATTTGTACTCTTCCACCCCTGGCTGACCCATACAAGTCCCACTGTCATTAGATAGAAAAACTGCAATACAGCAGGTACACAACTACAGCAGGTGTGTTCAAGGAGGCTCTCTGAAAACACAGGTAAATGCGAACACGCTGTGCAGCAACACAGCAAACTACTCTGGAGCGATGCCCTATCCCTATATTTTTAGTCTAGCTAAAAATTTCTCCGAATCTTTAATATCCTACAATTACTTTTAAGAAGAAGAAAAAACACTGCACTATTTGCAATAATGGTGTGATAGCCAGTATTAAAAGAACTGCTTCTCATTCTGCCATTAATGCTAATTAGGAGTTATGAATGTGTATCAAAGGGAGAATAGAATCTAATTGCCCCAATTCACTGCACCTGCAACATCAAATTAAACTGCCTCTGTCTGCAGATGCACAATAAATACAGCCCTGTGCATCCTAGTGGTAATTAACCCTTGCTGCCTATAATCATCACATACCATCCTGCTGGCAAGCAGATGACAATCAGCGAATTCCCTGTCTGAACATCCAAGGTTAAACAAATAAATGACAGAGTGGGTTCAGCTTAATGTATTTAAAAGTCTACATGCGCTTCAGCAAATGAAATGTATTTTCTTCCACATTATCACCTATTGAGACAAATTCACTTGCCACTTAAATGAAGGAAACAGCTGAGCAACCTAATCAATTCTTACCTCGTTATTCCTTTTCAACATGAACATCAGATTAGCATTTCCACCCTATGAAAGGATCACAGATTTAATATGAGGACAAATGAGAAATCACAGTAAGTGTGATCTGAAGCTGAACTAACAACAGACACATTAAACCCCCCTCCATCTTCCATTCTGGAAGAATTCATGCATGTTTTTTAAGCAAGTTAAAATCATATAAAATAAAATGTTAATTAGGTATCATTTAGTTGTTATATGATGGATTGATCCACAGCAAGAATAGGTGCAAGGTTATAGTTGACCTTATAGTTTCAATAACGAGGTATAATTAAACACATGCTTTAGCTGATCTGCAGACAGATGGCAGATAACCTGTGCCACAAAGGAATACCACTGATCTGCAATGCTTTTCAAGTCAGGATTTTAGCTACAGCAAAGCATTTTTGGCTGCACACTTCCAAATTTACTTTATTTTTAACTTATTAGGATACTTCTAAGTGTTAAGAAATTCAGGCATTTTTCAAGACTTGAATTGTCTCTCCCTTGAAATCTGCACTCAGTGGCAGCAGACAGATAAACCAAGCGATACCTTCTTTAAAATGCTGTCTGACTCTGTTCTCCGAAGGTCCTGAGCATCGTCACCTTCATCTTTTGCTCCACCTAAAGGAAGAAGCCAGCATTGACACTGGTTATTCAATTTTTTTAAGCCATAGATGAACTTGCTAATCTCTGAGAAATTTAATACAGGAAACTCAGATATTTCACAAAAGGGGACACAGAGCTCTTGACACTTCAACTAAATGCATTTGTTCCCTGTGTATATAGAATGTGTCAGCACCACCAGAAAAAGTGGATGTGAATTGAGGTCCCTTCCAACCACAGTCATTCTGTGATTCTGTGAATTCAGACTAGGATTGACTTTGGTTTCAGACAATGTGCTGATAAATTTCTCATGCTCCTATTAATTGGTGCCCTGTCTAGCCCCCTGCACTGCTGTCCACTACCAAAGACTACTTGCTGAGAAGACATGAGGCAGAATAAGAGCAGATGGAGAACAATAACAGTATCATATCAGGGCACATTATTGTAGATATAGTTTCAATGCCTCTCTTGTGCAAGTGCAATTTACAGCTGGGTCAGATGCTGCCACGCAATACCCTGTGTGATTTTATGCTAACAATTGTTCCCTAGCTTTAGTTATCAGAAACCTGCATCTTCAAAGGGACACTGGACTTTTCTTTCTAACTTTCCCCTGGATGGCTCCTATCAGTGCTCCTGAGCAGGACTGAAATGACTTGTGACAAGAGGGCTGCAACCCTCCACCCTTCTGCTTGCGGGTGGCTAAGGAGTCGCACGGCTCTTTGGTCCTCTAGCTCTTGCCAAGACTCTTGCATTCCCCTTGCCAGCAGAGACACAGCCCATGGGGAACACCCACACCTGTACTGGTAACCTCCCAACTGCCACTCTTTCAATGGTAATAACTTCACAGACACCTGTATCTGCAACAATGTGAAGGACATTGTACCTAGTTCAAAGGCCCTCTCCTCCCACCACCCCCCCGACAAGGAAGGCTTTGCTATTAAAGGCTGACCCTCAAGTCCTCCTAACAGACCTTCTCTCCTGCGCCACGTCCTGGGACCTTCCACCTCTCTGCAGGAGGAAACACCTCCCTTCTGCTTTGCTGGAGGGGAGAACGAAGGGGAGTCAGGTTATAAGCCTTGCCCAAGGTTGCACAGGTTGTGAACAGAACTGGAGATGAAAGCCAGGTTTCATGCCTCCTGGCCTCCAGCTGAACAAACAGGCTCTGCATTCTTTTCCCAAATTCTCCCAAGACGCTGCGACTATTGAATTACAATCTAATTCAAAAGAGGACATTTCTGCAGAAAATCTAGAGCTGGGCAATGAACAGCCTGAGGTTGTCCCATTCATCACTGCAACAGAGAGAGCCACAACCCTAAACAAACCCCTCCAGTGTGAATATGTTTGTCATTATGATGACAAGGCCTGTGGAGGGCTTTGCAGCTTTCCAATAGCGCTGGGAAAACCTCTACATACTTCTCATGTCTGACTGTCTGGAGCTAACACTGCTCCTTTAATGCAGAAGGTCAGACAAGGTCCAATGATCCCAACACTGAGACAGACACTAGCACAGCAAAACTGGCTGTATTAGAAGTATGAGTGAGACCACAGAGAAAGGAATTTGAGGACAGGGAAGATTCTGATGACTAGGGCAAAGAAAGAGAGCACTGGGAAGCAGCCAACTATGTAGCTGAAATAAATATTCACACATTTGTTTGGGGGAGACTTAATTGCAGGAATAACACATGCAGTTGTCTGTGGAACACAAACGCACAGAGAACAGAGGCAGTGGAGAAGGTGCTTGATTCAGCAATACCCTCATCCATTCACAAACACAACAGCACCAGGCTCCTGCTGGAAGATAACTGAAGAATGAAGAACAGAGCTGAAGATAATATCATAAGAACATGAAGAAACTAATCTATTAAGAAGCCAAACGCTTTCATGTGGCATGTGAGTAAAGAAGGAAGAATGATTTAGAGCACAGAGAGAAAGGAGTGAGGAGTTCAGATGTTTAATCCTCATGTAGCCATGGGTTCTCAACTACCACCATTCTACCTGCACATAGGCTTTTTTCCTCATGTGTTATTTAATCTATCAACTATTATTGGGAGTTGATAGGAAACCCAAATCACCAGCTGCTGGAGTGCTTCTGAAACAAGAGGATACAATGACATTATCTATTATTAATGAAAGCTGATGGGCACACATGTAGCTACTCACACTTGGAAGCATTCATCTGATGACTGTCAAATCCTCCAAAAGTTTCTGCCCTTCTAGGGAGAGAGATGGGACCAACTCCTCCTTCTTGTTCCATGACAGTGCTGCTGACCTGCTGCCCGAGGGCAGTACCCAGGCTCCTGTTCACTAGATCTTGCAGCAGTTCAACTGATAAAAAGCAAAAATATCGTTGTCAAAGATGACCTCAGGCTTCTGAGTTGTTTTCATCCCTACCCGAGCTCAGATGGGAAATTCACATGCTTTGCTGTACTAAGAAACAATGTTTCTATGACAATGATATGAACACTACACATATTCCCTGCAAAAACTCAGTCTGTCTCACCATTAACTCCAATTCTTGGAGTTCTGCACAGGCTCACACCTCTCTCTCTTCCTCCAGGCAACTCTGGTGTGCTCTGACAACAGCATTTAATAATTTTTAGCCTCTCCAAAAATCACACCAGAAAGTTGTCATCTACACTTGCATCTGCCTGCAGACTGGCTTGTCTTGAGATCCCTTGCAGGCATCACAAGCACCTGCTGGAACCTGAGCTCCTTCTCACACCTTGCTGAGACTGAAGCACAGCAAAAGTCTGGATGGTCCAAATTTCAGACAAAGATAAATCCTGCGCTGCCTCTGATCCCAGTGCAGAGTCAATGCATGGTGGTTCTCTGTGCAGACTTCTTTTCTGCCTTCTTTCAACAGCCTTCAATATCTGCTTCCTTTCCTGATCCTCATTACCTGTCCCTGAGACAATACCGTGAGTACCAGTATCTCCTTATCTCTGCTGTTACTCTGACAAAGAGAAGACCTCCCCTGCAAAACTGGTGCTTGAGGACTGATGGCTTCACTGCAGGTGGGTGCGTTGGTTAGTGTAATTAACATGTCACCCTGACTTTCTCACCTTCATTTATTGCTGTTTTCATAATGGCCTCTCCTTTTGGTGCTTCTTCTGTGTTGGCTCTGAAGAGCAGCCTGGAGCCTGGCATCTCCTCTTGCACAGAGCTGTCTGCCATGTCCCGGAAGATCTTAGTCTTCTCCTCCAGCAAAACGAGGATCTGCTTATCCTTCTGCTGAAGTTGTTCTGTCAGGGTGAACAGAAAACAGAGATGAAGACAGAAAATAAAAGCTTCAGCAAGGAAACGGAGCAATTCCTGAGATATTGGCCCCATCTAGTGGAACCTGATGATACAACCATGCCCTGCACAATCCTGCACAGCAAGGGCACCCAGCAGCCTCAGAAAAAAAATAATGCAAGCAAGGTGAGGTGCAAACAAGTATTGCAGTCATTTGCTGGACACAGGATTCTCACTCCTTTGAAAAAAGTCAGTTCAACCACAAAACCCAACACAACAATTCCTGTAAATTTTTCAAAAAACGCTCCCCAGCTCTGTCCCAGGCAGGTTTTTTTTACCTTTCAGTCCTCTCACTTTTGCATCCAACACTTTCTTTTCAAATTCGGACTCACAAGGGACTCCTTCATCTTCGTCCTTATCCCTGAATGAGAGATACGTCTCAGTTATGACCAGAACACGACCACATGCATCATGCCTTGCAAGAACAAGCTTGGTAGCTTACATGGTGTTCATTGTGTCTTGAATGATCTGTATCCAGCCGTTACGCTCCTCTTTGGAGCTGGCATGCACTTCCACCATTTCAGGATCTTTTACCCCCATACTGATCAGGAACAAACCCTTCTCTTCATGAGCCACTTCTCGTACGATCAACTTCTTCAGAGAGATCACAGTGGATTTCTGGTCCTTGAAATGGAAAGAACAGGTGAGGAGGGTAAACAGTACTAGTTTCCAGATGCTAACTAGCATTGAAAGCATTTTCTGAACCTATCGGCTAATTAAAAAAATAAATAATTTTTATGGGGCCAAAGAACAAGGAAATGCTTGTTTTCCTCCATCAGTCCTGGAGAAAAAGCAATTTCACCTTGTTCCATTTCAACAAAGAATTAATTTAAAATGGACTTTGTGGTTTTGCAAACTCTACCATATTTTTGCTCTAACTCCAGCAGACCTTTGATCGCATCTCCTCCTGCCCACACTCTCGCTGTCATTAATATCACAGCTCCTTAAACTCCATGCAGCTTGCTAGTGCCTGCTTCACACACATCTTTGCAGCCTCTCTCTGGGATGGAGTAACATCTTGTTTTCAAATCCCATAAAACCCCTGCTGTTCTCAAAAGCTCATAGGCGACTCCTGTGATGAATAAGGCTTGTGTCTAAGATGATGTTCATTGTGTGCTATGGTCTCTGTGTAATTAGCCTGCTCCATTAAAACATCCCTTTGCTGTTGTGTCATCTGCATATGAGTCAGCCCCTTTGTGCATTTTACAGGATGCTACACTGGGGTGATGTGGTAGCGGTTCACCAGCAGGACTTGTGTGCAAATCAGCTCCTCTGTGTAGGGCACCGAGCCTGTGCAGATTGTTGGTGGAACTGGAATAACAAATTATCAGCTTTCAGAATGTTCAAAGGGTGGAAAGGTCACAAGGTTTAGCCAGTCTAGACCATGTCTGCAAGGTACAGGCCCAACAGACTCAATTAGGTACTAGGTTTTCTTTAGCAGGTCAGTGTGCCTAGCTCTTTTATGAGGCCTGCCTTCAAAAGCTGATGTTTTTGGTCTTATGCATTACAAACATATTCCTCTGACATTTATTTTCAAGCTGTTCTGTTAAATTTACTGCAGTGGCATTTCCCTCCCACCCCATCCCCCATAGTAGCTCACAATGCAGCTTTGATTAGGACATTTCCTTCTGCTAAGATTAATTTTTACAATGTTTGCCTTATCCCATTGCCCCCTCCCAGCCGAATCACTGCTTCAATTTGCACAAACTGAAAAGCAATAAGTGTTTCAAGCAACAGGCAGGTTTTCAAGGCCAATTATCAGCTGTGCCAAGGCACTGCAGCAAGGGGAGGTGGGGCACAAAAATGTGTTTTCCTATAAAAAATAATGGAGTCTGCTCAGCAAATGAAAATGTTAGAAGCAAGAAAATTAAGTTGTTTAGCAGGCGATGGATGGCTTCACTGCACAACACACACTGAGGGTCACTTGCATGGAAAAGGAATGAGGAGAAAAGGTTAAAGCCTTACCAGTGAGGCAAAGACATACTTCTGGTCCTTTTCCTGAAGGAATACAAGCATGTCGGAGAGGAGAACAGCCTGGACTTCTGCAAAAGAAAAAGCACACCAGTGCAGCATAACCACGCAAGCCACCCCAAAACAGATTTCTCTTAGTAACACCAGCACTGGGGAGCTGCAAGGCTTGGAAGTGGGATCAATCTCCTGCTTAGCATGGGGAGCAGGGGCAGGTCCTGGAGATGCCAGGTCAGGTAAGGTCTGAACTGACTTTGCATTCATTACACAGAATACAACAGCACCTGGGAAACCTGCAAGATTTTTCTCTCATCTGTCAGAGGAGGGGTGCTCCCCTCCAGCTACTTTCTAACAGTAAGGACATGGGCAGAACAGTGAAAGCTAGAGAGACGCTTACTGAATAGAAGCGCTGTTTTCCCAAACAATCAATATTTTAGCCCTCAAGGAAAATATGTGCACAGGAAGTTTTGGGTTTTATGGTTCTCTTGATGAGTGGTTTGCGGAGTGTAAATTATCATGCAATAACAACATTTGTCAGCTGAGGTTTCTTTCCCAGGAAATACTGACTTCAGGAGCCACCACTAATTCTGCTCACAGACAAACACAACTCTTGCCGACTCCAAGGGGAGCCAAAAAGAGGCTGTGTGAGATGCAAGACCTGGTTTTCTTTCACAGGAGAAGGAAGCACAACATCAAGCCAACAGAGGATTTTAAATCAGAATACAGCCTTTTCCCAGAGTACACGTACAGCCTTCCAAGTCTCCTAATGACATATCACAAAGTTGCACAGCAACTACCAAGTATAATGCCCCACCCATAGCCCTCAGTACAAAGAGGTTTTGTGTAATGTACTTGGGAAATCTTGTGACAGAGAGGAAGCAAACCAAAAAGTTAAATCATCCCATGGGTAATTCCTTCCATTCTGTTTTGGGAAGACAGGATCCATTCCAGATAAAAGAAACACCAAACTGTAATCAAATCTGCAAAATGAACTGAAAAGCTCTGGGAGCTTTGCAAAAGTCAGCATTTGACTCCGTTCTTCTCTATTGTCTGTGCACTTTGCAAGAGGGGAAATACTAAAAACCTAAAAGAAAAGTTGTTCTTATGCTTCTCTGTGCTCCCTTTCAAATCCCACAAAATAGCCTGGATGTATGAACTAGCTCCTCTGCCCCTGGGCTCTGCAGCTTGTCTGCAGGACCTGCCAGCAAAAACCAGGACACGCTGGTAGGCTGCACCACAGACAGAGGTATGTTTATGCATTTCTAGGACTTAGAAATGCAAATGCTGCCTGGATTTATCACAAGATTTCACAACAGCAGCATAACTTGCTTCATCCACCATCTAAAGTCAATAGTAATCTTGAGTGCCTAGAAACCATCTGTAAACTTCCTGTTTCCAAAACCTCAATATAAATCATACCCGATATGGAATTTCGTGTTATCACTACTTCCCTGCAGAGCACAGCACCAAGCTACCAGTCCCATTCATGCCCAAGTACCCTGGTTTAGATCATCTGATGCTGGGAGGAAGAGAAGGCAAGTCCAGCCTTCCTGCCAAGCCTGAGACACAGCCCTGTCTGTTCTTACTGCTACCACGGTCCCAGATGAAGGCTTCCTCAGGAGATCTAGTGCCTGATTTAGTAGAGGACTTCAGTGCTCAACAGAGCACAGAACCTTAGAAAAACTATTTCCACTTGATAACAAACAAAAAGCAATTCAAGAAAACACTGACTAAACAAGAGGCAGCTGCAGGGACGGCAGAGCCTCTCCTAAACAGTTTGTGTCATCAACTCAAGAGGTTCAGGAGCAATAAATGCCCAGGACACCTCTCCAGAGTCCCAGTGAAAGTGGGATGGTAACGCTGAGCCTGAGCAGCCCTACTGCAGACCTTAGGGCAAAGGAAAGGCAGTGCTGCTGCTGGTGGGCAGAGCCACCGGGAAGCTGAGGTTGGGTTTCGGATGCAGCAAGCACGGTTCCTGGAACTGCTGCACATGCGCATTGTGGCACCGAGATCTGACTCACTGCTCTGGGCAGCTGCAGCCCCATCACCTTCTCCTGGCCCAAAGGATCCCCCAGCGACTCTGTTTCTCAGTTGATGGACTGAGGTGTCACTGCAACCCAAGCCTTCAGCAGGCAGGCAGTCACCAGGAGGAAAAGCAGCTACCTATCACCCCAGAAACAAGATGAGGGATCAGAAATGCTGTGATGGGAAGCAAGTGTACAGCATGGGGAAAGCTGCTGTCAAAAGCTCTCAAAGCAGAAAACTAAATAAAGGCTGGAGACACCAATCTGAGGACTAATCCTACATCCAGAGAGGGTGAGCTGCATCCTCCCCTGGGCAGAAGGTAGGATAATCTTACCTTTTAACCGGCCAGCTGCATTTTTTAGTGAAACAGGCCCGTCTCGGATGAGCTTCCGATGTCTCAAGTCCTCTCTTGCAAACATCTGGCCACTCTTCATCCTCATGATGGACTTGCTATCCGTCCGGTTGTAAATCTCACCAAGACGCATTTTCTTTTCATAATTGCTGACTTTGCTATTGACTGCAGCAATCACATCTTTAACGAGGTTTAATGACTGAGTCAAGTCTTCGTGTTCCACTTCATTTTCTTTGAACAGAAAAAGAAATATCCTGATTTCACTTCATCCTTGTGGACTCTAACTTCTTGATTTTTCTTCCTTCCTTCTTCTTCTCCCTCCCAAATTCCCGCATTATAATTTTTTAATACATTCATGAGACAGGCTGTGTTTTTCCCCCTTAAGGAGAGTTTCAAAAACCTTTCACATACATGGTTGAGGTTGGAGACTATTCCAATATATTTTGTATATGAGACAGTATAGATGAAGTTAACCACATATTTTAACCATTAACAAAAAAAGCAAGCTGGGAGACTTTGGAGTCTAAGCAGGTTGCTCCATAATTAGCTACAGACAGACTTAAAACAACTAAATCAAGGCACTTGAATAACTAATCCTAAATGGAGATATGAAACCGAGTTATCTCATTACAGCGGTGCGAGACAATAATGACTGGATTAGTCGGTCTATTCTAAGAAAATCTGGTTCAGCTGAAAAAGATCCAAGAAATTTACACTGGAGGAACAAATATATGCCTAGAATAGAGGAACTGGTCCCTACCTTTGGTGTACTGCAGTATCCTTTGTAAAAGGACCGGGTACTTTGTGATTCTCTGTGTCACCAACAAGATACATTCAGAAATCCCAAGACGCCTCACCAGGGAGCTGCTCATTTTTTTCTAAGGAACAAAGATGAAAATTTTAGTTCTATAGCAAAACACTCACCAGAGATCAAAAAAGACTGACTTTTCCCATTGACTATGTCTGTTCTACCAGGCTGTACCTTGACAAATGCCTGAAACCGCTTGTCCTTTGAGTACAGATCTTTGAAGTTATTTACTGCCTCATTGTGATGCCCACAGAATTTGCCGTACGTTTTCTTCATTCGCTCGGCGCTCTCACCAGAGAACTGCAAGACATGACACAGAGAGGTCCAGTTTGCACTGGGATATCCTGGTATGATATCCCAGCAGTTCCTGCCAGTCGCTCAAAAGAACTTGATGAAATCAAATTAGTCCAAAGCATCCTAAACCAAGCAAGTAGATCTCTAGAAAGTAAAGAGCTGAGTTTGGGACTTCACTGAGTTCACACTGCAAAATTTGGGATTCTACTCGCAAGGCTTAAAAGCCAGCAAGGCTTAAAAGCCAACAACAAAAAACTCAAGACAGACAAAAAGAAGAAGGGAGAAAGTGCAGATAAAGAAAAGTAAAATGACCCATCCAAAGTTAAACAGCAGGTCAGTAACTCAGCCAAGAAACACCTTGGGCATATTTTGCTGCAGGCTACTACCTACCCTCCAGTCTACAGTCAAACCATTCTGTGCCTGTCGGTGAATGCTTCTCTTGCCCACAAAATAAACTCAATCAATTTTCATCATTAGACCTTCCTCTAAAAAAGCAAAAAGTGCTTTGAAAAGCAGAGGCAGAGATTTTTACATCTGTGAAGAATAAAGGTTGCCATCAGCTGTGATTATCTAACAGGCATAAACAGGAGCAAAGGAAGAGCGCCTGGTTTCCAGCTGTGCTCTCAGAAGCGCAAGCATTTTCCAGGGCTTACTTGATTCACTAGGATGTCACCTATCCTCTTGATAACAAAGTTCTTTTCACTTTTGTCAGCCAACGATTCCTTCTTCCTTTCCAGAATCCGCTGGAAGAAATGACTGTGGATGTGCAGTAAGTTTTCCAGGCAGGGAAAGATCTTGTCCACAACTTGTTGATCATACTGCAGTTCCTTCAACATCCCTGCGCTGTATACATCATTCATGATCTTCAGAGTGCGGACATGATGCATTTCCGTCTGCATTAACTCTGTATAGGATGAGGACAAGGTCAAAAACAAGGTCACTGTAGAGCACATGAAAAAACTGCCACTAGAAAGCTCTTCCATAACTGGGATTTTCTAAGTGGCTTCAGAAAATTTCATGTCAGGTATTGAAACATCAATAGATAGTCTCACATTCAGAAGAAATGGGAGAAACGGGGTCAGAGGAGCTTTGGACATTGTTGCTGAGGTCTGAAGCTTTATTACCTGCTCCTTCCTAACACTTCACTGCCAGCCTCAACATAGTGTGCTTTTGCCATACAGGATGGCTCTTGTATTTGGCAGGAGAAGACTTCCCAGCTAGCTGCTATGCTGTAACGGAGTTTAAATGCCATCAGCAGACAAATGAGGACAGGCAATTTCTGGTTTTTTTTGATGGCTTCTGGATATGCCAAAGACAGAAAGCAAGCTTTCACAGAATACATTATGTTTCTAAGATCTTCAAGAATGAAACTTTAGTTTCTAAGGAAATTGACCTAAAGCTTCCCAAATCCATGCATGCAAGTATATCAAGAAGCCACCTACAATAAGTGAAAAATTAAGATGTGCATATTTCTCACCGTAAATGACATCTTGCCGTTTGACAACATCTTTGTTTTGCTGCTGTAGGAACTTGCTGTCCACTACTTGGCTCCAGGACTCTGCCTCCAGCTGCTTGGAATCTAATTCCAGGTCTCCCATCAGCTGTCCTTCATTCATGTCTGCACCTTCACAAAGCAATGTAAGTGCCACTAAGATGCAACGTAACAACATCGCAGATAAATAAGAAAACACAACACTCAGTTTGTCTTCCTTCTTTTATTTTACATCACTGAATTGAGGGCACTTAGACCTTGTGAAGCTCGTGTTCTCAAGCTTACAAAGCCAGATCCATTCTGCTCTTTTCAGGTAAATATTGGCTATGATGTAAAAATATTGATTGTATCCTAAAAAAGCTACATATATAAAAAATATTTAAAGTTAAGAAATGAATTTAATTGACTTCACTTTCAAACCCACAAAACTAAACAATACGTTTCTTCCTTCTCCACTGTAGGAAAATACAAAACACAAGACATCAGCATGAAAAAGGTGACAGAGTGCAAAACCTGTGGCTGTATGAATGGGCCGGACGTGCAGAATGAAAGAGGAAACACTTGGCCCTGAGCTAAATTCCAAGTAACTCAACTGCAACCGAAACCTTCCAAATGGTTTCCCACAATTCAACAAGCTAAAGAAATTACTATGTGGGGCTTTGCTTTAGATTATCAAACTAATATTCTAAGATTAAAGTAAATGCACTTTAATTGTCCATTAGAAAGGAAAACACTTGCTGAAATGCCCAAATGGATTTTCTATTTCTGGAAAGCAGCACTGAGACCTTCCTTTTGCTATAAATTCCATGGGGATCTCGTACCTTCATCAACCAGTGACTCCATGGATTCATTCACTCGGCTGATTTTATGTAAGGAGTCTGTTGATTGCGACAGGAATTTCCAAGTGTGTATTAAGTTGTCATCGTTCCCAACTCTGCAGAAAAACAGAACATAGAATATTGTTTATGACCAAAAAACACCAGCCAAGCGTACTTTTAAATACACAGAAGAAATGCATTTTAGATATGAATTGAAAACCAAGCAAGTGTTGCATGGTTATGTACAGAAATGTACTTTTATTAGTTGTTTTCTAACAATTACCCCTTAGCACTCAACAAAGCTGTAAGATCTACAGTTCTGAGTGATGGTGGTCCTTCTATAAAGAATCAGACCTGAGGTTTTACAGTTTGGATAACTCCTTTTCATTACTTTCCATTTTTCAGTCACTTCCCATCCATGTTGTCCTTGGTGCAAGCAGTGCAAAAATGCAACATAAAATGCTATCCAAGAGTCTTTATCACTAGCTCTGAGAAAGATCAGCAAAATGAACTGAAATAAATTTCACCATGAATAGCCAGGGCATACAAACTGTCCAGAACATGCCAGTCCATGCTGCTGTGCTGTATGTAGAACTGATCAATATGCAGATAAGTGTAGGAACTATAAATTATATTTTTTTCTATGATTTTTTGTAATTAATTACATACAATGCAGTCCTAAAACACCACGAAGACTGCAGTTCTGTGCCTCCACCCTATCATTACGGACACAAAAGTTAATGCTATACCTGAGCTGCAAATGTGTGTTTGCACAGTAGCCAGCCCAAGGCAAGGGAATTTCCTCCTGGAGCCCAGAGCATCTCTATGAAGTGGCCTTGAATATAACCAGGCCAACTCAGATGCCTCTGAACTCATGCCATGAGTAAACTAACCCAGACAATCTGATTGTGCAGAAGACAACTGATGGTATCATATATAATATGGGTATTTCTGGTTTTGGGATCCTCTTTTGTACCTTTAACATAAATAGCACATGAATTTATTTTTAATGAGATCTGAATTTCTCTACGCTTGCAGGATGAGGTAACACGCACGTACTCACACGCGCAGGGAGAAACCTTACCCTGCAATGTTCTGTATTGAGACACTTTTTGAAAGTGCTGTAGTCTGCTGTGATCTCCTGTTATTGAATATTGAGGTTACGGTGTTTTCATCAGGAGCAAGTATTGCAGAGCGAGGACGCTCCTTCGGTTGTGAGCCTGGAAGGAAAGTGTCAAACAAAAGTCAGCTCATGCAACTGCGTTCTTAACTGCGAGGATGATGACTTAAATAAACCAGGCTCTAAAAATTAACTTCCTCTTCTTTCTAGAGTTGTCACCAGGAGATCTCAGCTGTTAGAAACAGCCATACGAAGGAAGGAACATCCACCCCTGCGTGGAACTGACTGCACTGCACTACGCTTAAAAGATCTAGGTGAGATCTGCAAGTCCAGAAACATACACTTTTGAAACTAAATTTAATTTTATTTGATAAATAATCACATGTAGCAATCTACTGTGTTGCTTTTTAATTCCCTTGAGCCTATAATTACACACATCTTCCTGCTTCTGGTCAAACGTGTTGAGATAGGTTTCTCTATCAGTATATAGCACAGAGAAATGCTAATCTTTATCTCATTATACTATCACATACCTTTAATCTTTTCATGTTAATTCCAGACTTTCCCTTCTTCAGATGCATTTCTGGTTTCTGGAGCGATACCTCTGAATTTCATGATAAATACCACAGTGGGTACATCGGTATCATACAGTGTGGTTTCATATAGTGATCTCCAAGCTATCACTAAATATGCTTATCAAATTATGGCACTACCAAACCTGTGTGGGCTATTTCACTCCTATTCTTTGCCCCTTGTCAAACAGGGTAGCTCCACAGTGCAATGTACATCTCAGTGCAGCCAGGGAAAGTTTTGCAGTATTGCTCCTATTCCAAATAAAACTTTCTGGTTTTACTTTTACTTTTTGCTTATCATGCACAGACGATGCTCTTATCCCTGCTTTGATAAATGCTTATCTTTCATAATATCAAATATTAGTTGTCAGAACAGTTACAAACAGCAGATACAGACCATCACCAAAGCAGAGGGAAAGGAAGTTTTCTTACTTTTATTTCTCATGGTTACTGTGGGTAACGAAGAGGTATCATGTGCCTGCAGCATCCCTCTCTGTGGCTGAAAGAAAAACAAAATTCACTGCAATTTCTTCCTCCCTTCTCCCATCAGGCTGTGCCACATGACTAAAATTAAAAAGCTATGTTTTTTTATGAACTCTCTCAGAACAGATCAGTTTTTGGCTGTATATGTATCTTTTATATAGATCTATATATTTGTATGCGCATCCACACGCACACACACACACACACACACACGCATTCCCCTCACTAGCTGCCATCCATGAAATAGGCAAAATAACAGCTGGAAAAATGTGCAGTAAATAGGAAAATGAGAAAAAGTGGTGTCAATACTGAAGAGAACTGAATTTGTAACTGTATGAATGTTAACTAGCTTGGAGAACCACACTGTCGAAGAGGTTACTCACATTTGGGGCAAGCAGGAATCCTGCACGTTCCTCATATAAACAACATACATATTTAATAGTTTTCATGATGCATTATATACACATGATGCTGCATTACAGGATGCAGCATTTGAGAATTAAGAGATATGGCATTTAAGGGTGCTGGACATCCCTAATTTTTGCCAGTGAAGTTGTTTGTTTTGAATTGAAGTGCAGGACAGACCATCTCAACATAAGGTCCCTGTGTACTGCAGGGAACAATGCAGGGAATTTGCTGCCAACAAACACCCCGGGGCGCTGACCTGGAGCGTTCACAGAGTCCCAGGGACAACTACTGTATTTATGTGAGGTTTTGAGGAATTTCAAGAGAACCCAGAGAAATTATTTATTGTAGCACACGTGCTGAAGTTCTTTCCAACAAGCTGGAAACTTTGGGATGCACAGTAGATGATGTTAGATATCTGCATGTTTGTTTATTCAGTAGAGTAGATGAAATCTCTTACCTTCATTTTGACCTTTGCACAAGAGGCAAAACTCTCCTTACAGCCTTTGTGAACAATTGCATTGCAGTCTGTCAAAAGAAAAAAAACCCAACCAATTAACAAAAAAATATAGAAAACAGGTCAGTTTTTGCCATTTGTAATCTGAACTGTTATCTTGCACAACTGAAGATTACAAATTTCAGGCACCATTGTGGTTTTACATGAGCAGCTACAGATACTGAGAGACAGGCTGCTCTCCTGGTTAAACAGCCCTTTGTTTGTTAACAACATTTCCTCCTGGAATTTAATAGCAAGTTCTGTTTAAAAATCAATGTAAGGATGAAATGCCAGGTTCCTAATGAATCACAGAATCATAGAATACCAAGTTGAAAGGGACCTCAAGGATCATTTGGTCCAACCTTTTGCAAAACGAGTCTTAAATGAAAATAAATAAATAAATAAATAAATAAATAAATCCCCCAAGAAACAGAAAGAAAAAAGATGGACTTATTCCTCTGAAAGAAAAGGTGGAAAGCAGAAGCAGGACACAGAAACAGAAACCAATTGTAGGGCAAATATTTTCTCTTAAAACACAAATCCTTTTCTTATTAAGACAAGGACTATGGGATCCAAAAGACAGGAAAAGGACAGAAAAATCCATTTACATAAACTCAGACATATCATAGCCAAGATCTACAGTACAGGAACCAAGTGCTACTGTACTACAGGATTATCAGAAAAAGTAACAAGAGCATCTGCCAGGTGACTGGGTCCGTGAGTTTGGGACTTCCTAGTGAAAACTAGACTGAAGCCACCATTTTGGTCCAAACCCACATTTACCAACACAAAGAGCACCATATTTTAACACCACCCTTCACTGCATATATGCCAGAGCCAAAGCTGTGTTTCTTTTTCAGAATACCCTGAGTCTGCCAGCAGATTTCTGGGAATCAAAGTCTTCAAAGATGATTAAAATTGGTTTTTTTTTCCTAATAATTGATAATTGGGTTTGGAGTATTAACTCTTCTGAGAGATGAAAGATCACAACTGAAATGAGATCCAGTAGCTTAGAGAAAATCAGTTATTTCCACCCATTCATGAAAACACATATTAACACAGATAATTACATTTTAAGTGTAAATTACACTGTATAGTTCTGAATTATTTCTAGAAGAAATATGAAATGAAAAAATTCCATGCCCAGAATGACAAAATATGCTCACATTCCTAAAAGTTCTTACATTTGGCCCTACTCAACAAAAGACAGTAGTAATTCTGATATTTTCAGAGAGGTAAGGGTAAGGCCATAGGGCGTTGCTATTCTGTTGATGTCCCACAACTTCCTGTGCAAAACAGACAGAAGAAAGAAACCTGCACGTTCTTGCAAAAACCCACACGCAGTATCATTTTTTCAGATCAAACAAGGAAGAGGGACAGAACCTGCTTCTGGTGCTTTAAAAGAGGCAGCAAGACAATCCAGAACTATTAAATTCACACAGGAGCCTTGAAAGCCTGAAGGCAGCTCTTTAGAATGTACCATTTAGCAATAGAATATTTTGATGGTTTAGATCAAAAATCTGGTTTCAGGGACTTTATTCCTCCAATTCAACTCTTCAGCTTGCAGGAATTTCCTCCAGCTCCTCTGTATCATTAATATTAATAATTAAAATCCCAAAAAGTTTATTTTCTGCATCACTGATCATAAAAAATAAAAAGACCAGGCAGAGAGCAAATAAAAATTAGGATTTTTTGCTTGCCCATGTGTTTTAGAGCATGTTAAATCTTTCAGCATTGACTAGCTGTTTCAGGAAGCTGGGGGTGTCACTGAAAAGTTCAGACATTGATTTTAAATTATCTAGTGCTTTAAAAGGCATTAAGAAAAAGTCATCCATAGGTGAGACAGTGATGGCTGCAGTAAAGCACTGCTACTTCTGTAGGAAAAAAGTAGTCCTCAACAGCACAGGAACAACAGAGTCTCTGCTGCTGGTTATCGGTCATTTCCAAGGCATTTGACAGTTGATTTTAGGATGTGATGGGAGAAAGGATCACTCTCAGATGTGAGCTTACAACCTGGGCCCTGACCAAACTTTCCTCGTGGCATTCATTTTCTGGCCAATGCAGAAAACTTACAACAATTTTCTGTTGCACCTTGAAAAATAAGGAAAGAACACCTATGCTAAACCATATGATATTGCTGGATTATTTTAACTCATTAGGATACAAAGAGTTAAATCAGGATAGATTTGATTTTCTACGTGCCTTCAGAAGCTGTTAAGAAAGTCGAGTAGGGGAAGGGAGAGGATGCATTTGAGAGCTTATAACTGTTGATGTTTTCCATCAGGCTGACACAGAGCGTGTCTCATGCAAACAACTTTGCTGAAATCTCTTCTCTTCCAGGAAATTCAAAACTGCCATTCGGGATTCAGCTGGCTGCTCCTTCCCCTGCCCATCGGAGATGTTTTATACACTGCTCATCTACCAGAAGGAAGAGAGACAGAGCTTCTTGTTCCAACCTAGGAGCAATTCCCGTACACACTTTGACTCATCTCTAGGCTAGTGAAGTAAAAAAAATTACTAATAGTGAGGAACGAAGAGCCCTGAGCTGCAGTGGGGAAAAGACTTTTTTGTCTACATATTCTATAGCTTTGGGTCACTAAGTAAACCAGCCACCATTCTGGTTTTGACCACACAAACACTGCTGACCTTATCAAGCTACAGGCATGAGAAACCGTCTGATAAGAAAAGAGAACAAAACCAGCAGTCCTGCAGAAGCTCTCCCGTGCGGTTCCCGCACTGCCTGCACTGCACACACTGCATGTGCACACAGGTATTTGTTGTTTGACTTGTGGTGCTATTTCATGTATGAAGGGAGAAGAGGGTTCCTGTTGGCTATTTGTATCATGCTCTTCTCACTGAGGGCTCACTGAAGCAGTGTTTCGGAGGACTGAAGCAATACAGTACAGATAAGTGGGACATTATTTTCCCCTTTGTAAATAAAAGCCATGATCCAAGCCAGGTTTCTCTATTCCTCATCCATCTTAACAAAGCAGCTCAGCCCCAAGCCATAACACGCAGCTGAAATAACCAAAGTCCTCCAGCTGACTGATACATCCCAACAAGCAGAGGCAGAAAACCTCGCAGGATGCTGTGATGTCCAAGCACAGGCTAGGAAGGAGGCTGCAGGACACCTCCTTGCAGCCATGACTCATTTCAGTCCAACTTCCATAAGGCAACATGCTACTCCATGAAGCACTTTCTCCAAAGTCTCCCTCCCACCCCACATCCTTAAGGAAAAGGAAAATAAAGCACAAGGTTTGCATTTCCCATGTCAGATTTAATGAAAAACAAAAGGAAAGGGTGAAAAAAACCCCAACTTACTTGCACAGTAGTACGAATCCTTATTGAAAGGTTTCATACAGTGGTAACAGGTTGCTTGGGCTACAACAGACGTTGCAGTGAAGAGATGTCCATTTAAGAGCTTCTTATCCTTTTCCTTCTCCTTGGAATCTTTGTCCTTCTCTTTAGTCTTCTCTTTATCTTTCTCTTTTTCCTGCCAAGAGAAAAATGACCAAATGCCTCGTTACTTTGCAGAGGTCTATTCTCTAGTTACAAATTCTTCAGTGTTTGCCTTTGGCACTATGACGATATTGATTGGCACGCACCTTAACAATAGTCATGTGTCTGCACAGCTCTCAGGAAAAAAAATCAGCTTACAGCCCCCTCAGATGTGGAATAACATACAACTGACTCGCAGAGCCTTCTGCACGGGTATCTCACTAGCAGAGAATAAACTGGGTCTGTTCTGAAGGTCTGTCTCTTCCACCTTTGTTTTATATTATCTTGGTTTAATGACTTACCTCTTTTCTTCTTCTGGGCTCTCAATCTCTTCAGCGCTTCCAATGAATTGTGTGAAATACAAACACCACGTGCAATGTGCAGCAAACTTTCAAAGTTAATTTTTAAGGCCAATCTGTAAGACTCGTGTTTTGCAACAACAGTATAACAAGCTCTTCCTCGGTGCCCGTCCAGCGTCACCACCAGAATATTTTCACCACCGTTTTCCTTTTGAGTAGCCACTTTTTCAACAGATTCATGCAATCCCAAGTAACTATGTGAAGCTTTTTGGGGAAATGGATCTTTCAACAAACTTGAAAAATATGGCAACACAGAAAGGCTGAGGAACAACATCAAGATCATAAAATCTCGTCTTCTGGAAACCACAGTTCAACCTCTGGGCTACTCAGCTTTGGAAAGGTGACAAGCACAGCCAGCTTCTCCAAATTTTAGTAGAGTTTTTGCTTACCTTTCTATCACTCCCTGAGACAGAAAATGCTAAATACTAAAACTATGAAACATTTTTCCCTGCAGCTTTTTGTGGATTTGGAATTCTCACAAACAATTTGTAAAGAAACTCCATAAAAAACCCTAGAAATTTGAATAATAGCGACTCTTTGTCTTTCTATGTATCACCCTATAAAATGTTTACTATACAATTCAGCTCTAGTTCTGTATTTTAACTGTTACTGCAGCTTTCATGGCATCTGAAAGAGAAGCTTAACCAGGAATTGGTAATGGCTCCTGTAAGCTTATCTTTGCATTTTGTTATTTATACGCCATGTGGCCTTTGCTAAACATTGTCAGAGCTTAAATATCAGAATGCTGCAGAGCAACTGCCGTGAAGCGGTTAAAAGAGGTACTGAGCTCTGCAGTCACCAGCAGGGAAACTTCTGAGCCTTTGATGACACACTCCAATAATTAGTAACTCAGCCTAAGGTCTCCCCTCTCCCAGCACGCCCCAAGCAAAATGCCAGTGTCAGAGTCTATCCCTGCAAAGCCTCATAAACAGAAAGTCTATTTACTGGGCCCAAACACTATTTTGTTCTGCAAATAAGCAAAACCAGGAGCATTATCATATGGAATAATCCTGTCTGAAGCAGAAAGCCTGCCAGGAAGACTCTACTTTGTAGGACATTCCAGCCTCCTTTGAGCCTTCAGCTCGGATCACCACCCCATGTAAACCTCCAACACTGTTCTCCATCTGCTGACCTGCCCACCTTTAACCACGTCCAGCCTGGCAGGATTCAAGAGCTAAAACTCTGAAATTTAGTCCTTGGGTGATGGTACCAAGTTGATGCCTGGAGTTCTGCTCTACTGCCAGGACTTATGAAGCTCCAAGAGAAAAGATCACCCTATGCTCAAGGCAGATCTTGCGATTCTCATGCTTAAAATGCTGAAAGGAGATCCACCATCCTATACTTTAAACATACCTGATGTTTACTGCAAAGCCTGGTAATTCTAGAGTTTGGAATAATACCCCGTCTTCAAAAAAATCATTGTAAAAAACATTTTAATTAAAGCTGAACAACCCCAGGAAAAACAGGAAACGGGTGCACCACTTTCAAGGAGGAAACAGCAAACTTCGTACATGGGATGCCAGCCATACTGCTGAAATACAAGGTCTCAAAATGAGATTTTATTTATTCTTTTTTTTTTTTTTTCCTCCTATGACAGTTACTGTTTTGTTTTTTTTTTTTTTTTTTTTTTTTAAAAAAAAAGGATTATAAAAACAAAACCATTTTCCTGTGCTATTGGAGCTACCAGCGTGACTTGAAGCACAGCATCATGGCTGAACCTGCACCGATATGCACAGACAGACACCACGGGTACCACAACTCGGTCATACAGCCCAAAATAACAGACTGTGCGCTGCAGCGGCGGATCCCGCTCCAAAATAACCACAAAGCTCTTACCTCCCAGTGCTTCAGTCCTACTAGCTTTACTGTTATTTGAGGTACTTCGGAAAATCTATTCCATTTTATGGACATCCTTCCCCTGGGGGCAGGAGAGCTGCTCCCCACCAGCATTAGCCCATCGCGATGGCCAAGAGCTGCCGGCACAGCCGGACGGAAGGACGGCAGTCAGAGAGGAGTTGAGCAAAAGGGGGAGGGCGGGACGATTGCTGCTAACTTCCTTGAAGATGATTTTAGCTACTTTGCTATTGCTTTCATCTTGCCCTACCCTAGCTTTCACTGCTAAAAAAACCCCAAAACCCAAAAAACCCCTCAAAAAACCCTAAAAATAAAAAAAATACAGGCAGGAAAGGATGGAATTACTGTTTTAGAAATCACCAGTCAATATGACACTATCCATTTAAAAGGCACAGGGTGGTCAATCAAACACTCTGTGATGTTTGGGATACAGAAAAATTGATTTTTAACATACCTCAGTGTCGCTATTGTAGTACTTCAAGTAAATAAAGCGCTGCAGAAGATTTCCCCAGACAGAAAAGTTTCACGGGTTTGTGCTCCTCCTGCTCTAACAGGTCACAAATATTCCCTGTCTCCTAGTCCTTTCAAACTTTTGCTATACACACTGAGTTGCTGCTGGTGGCACAGCACTGCCCAACAACTGCGCAAGTCAAGGGAAAAGAAATTACTCATGCTATTTTTTGGTCATAATTTCCCACAATTCTCTACCAAAATGAAGAAAATGAAGTTTTTTTTCCTCTAATTGACAGAGACACAGCATGTTTTAGACTTCACAAACGTGAATCAGTGCACGCTGCTGATTTCAAGAGCGTTGCTGACTATTCCCCAAATAACACAAAGTACATGCCAGACGTGGGTAAATTCAGTATCCTCTCCAGTTACTACACCAAATACCTCTTTATTTTTAGGGTTTGTTTTTTTTTTAACATAGCTTTTACACCATTTTCAAAAAGAGCCATTGCCATTAGCAGGCTCAGGTGTATTTTATCTTACAGTTTCTCTTAGAAAACAGTGCATTTCTGAAGGTTTGGAGAGTAAAACCTAAGTAAAACCTAGCTGGAAAGAAGTGGAGGCCTCTCTCCCTCCTGACAGCCCAGACTGCAGCAGAAACCAAACTCTTCCTGTCCAACTTCCTCTTTCAAGGTTTGTTGTTTTTCTTTTTAACTCTTACAGGTTTTCATCGGCCATAATGCTTCTGAGAAGTCAGTGTTCCTAAGAATTTTTAGGTCAAGTTATTTAAATGTACAGGTGAAGCCCTAAAAAT
Source organism: Antrostomus carolinensis (assembly GCF_000700745.2). Lineage (NCBI taxonomy): Eukaryota > Metazoa > Chordata > Aves > Caprimulgiformes > Caprimulgidae > Antrostomus > Antrostomus carolinensis. The sequence goes on from NW_010327880.1 coordinate 58,850, forward strand.
GTATGTAATGCAAACATTCCACCATGAGCAGAGAAGAAACTCTAATTTGAATGATATTATGACTTTTTAGTTAGTAAAAATATCAGAACTGTAATTTTTGTAGTGTGTATTATTGTTGGGATTTTGGAGCAATTCTTTATCAACAGTTTCAGACACAATAATGAAATTAGTGAAATCAGACTGCACTTATTTAACAGAAGTAGAGCAAATATCTCAAAGCACTTCTGCTATATTTTCTCACCCGTCCCAACCAGATCTCTTTTATATATATATAAATATATATCCAGTTCTTGCTGTAGAGATTAGACATCCAAAGTGCAAGAACCAGCTAATGAACTTCCAGCCTTGATCACAGGCTGTGCAACACGCTCCACAACTTCTCACCAGTGGTTTGCACAGAGGTTTCTACGTCATCAGATTTTATTTATTTATTTATTTTTGACATTGTACTTTGCAGCAGGGAACAGCATTGTCTTAAAGCTGCTCAGCAGCAGCTCTGAGCTGCTGGTACTTGCAGCTTTCATTTTTAAAGGCAGATCCATGAAGAGGAACTATGTGTTAAGATGACTGGTCTCACTACAGCCGGTACTTCATTGCAAAGGTGATGCAATCTTCCAAAAACGTGTATCAGAACGTGGGTTGGACCATGAGAGCACACAAACTCAGCTATGTTAGAGGAACACTCATGCTGAAACATCACATTTATGTTGAGAAAGGCTAAAATCAAGTTTGCTTGTGCAGATAAGACGTGACCCCTCTCGTACATGGATGCTTCAGCCCAGCTTTAGTCTGCAATAGGCACAATGCTCATGATGCCACATTTTGTTTCTCATTTGCTCTTCAGACACTCATTAGAATATGTAATTATGTGTCCCAGGGGCCTTCCAATAGTATTTACCAACATACTAGCTAAACATCACTTATTATTGCCCACTGTGAGGTAAGCTGCTGTTAGCTTCTGTCAGACATGATAAACCGAGGTGAGATTCAAGTAAAAAATCCAGCCAAGCCAAAAAAATCCCAAACATACATTGATCTTCAGGGGACAATCTAAGGCAACAACAGCCTGTTTGTGTGAAGTATTTAGCATTAATGTCATTATTTCTGTAACCAGTTCTGTTCCCAGGAAATTCAGCTGTGCTGAGCAGCATTTAACTTTCTGTAAATTAAATCCCAGGATTTCAAAGATGGGAAAAAAAAGGGAAAATATAAATGCTGGCCATCAATAAAGGTCATGCTTTGAGCAACCTCTCCAGCAGTGCATGGGAACGTTGTAGCAAAGGCAAAAAATAAAAGAGAAACGCAATACAGCCTTTGGCATCCCTTCTTACAGCTCCTGTCCTTCTTTTATCAAACACCTCTTGGGTTCTGTAAAAAATTAGACCCATCAATCACTGCAAAGCTGTAACTTGTGCTGGAGTACAATCTATTCTTTATAATAAATGAAGCTTCATTCTGTGGGGAAAAGAGGCAAAAACGTTGCACAGGAAAACTCACCTCAGATGCATTTCAATTTTGGGTTGCTAAGATTTCCCATGTAGCTATTCCCTATTATCCCACAGACAATCCTCCCCTCACAAAAGGAAGAAAGGAAGAACAAAAGAAAAGAAAAGTCAGGCAAAGACATAAATACCACCCTATGGAAACACACTGAAATACAGAATTCATGGCTGGTACCCATGAGTACTTCATGGCTGTATAAATGACAAGAAGCACTTACTTTGCTCTTCTTGCTGCTGGACATTTTATTCCTGAGGTAGCTGAAGGTGCGACTGACTTTTGTTCCACTTTTAAAAGCGGGGACACTGCTGCTTTCTTCAGATATGCTAAAATCATAAAAGAAAGAGGTTGTTTTTATTTTTTTTCCTCCCAAAGCACCTATTAAATAGATTCTTTTTTAAAAGAAAAATACATTTATTATCCAGTAGAGTCATGGGCTGCTTCATGGTGTTATATCAGAAGGCAAAGTGAAGACAAAATGCCAATCTAGTAGTTTGCCATATATTTCAAGGGATCCTTTAATTGTTTTTTAAGCAATCTCCATTCTCAAACCATGCCATAGCACCCTCTGCTGCTCCCGTGGCCAAATAACCACTAACCAGCTCGCAGCATCTGCCTATTTACATGGCCAATATTGCAGACACACAGTCAGCCTTGGCATTTAATCATTGATATTTCAGACAGGAAGGGACAGACATGCACACATCCTGTAACGAGAAATCTCCTTCCAAAGAAAGACATCTAATAAACTCTGAAAAGACAGTGTCTTTAACAGAAACCACACTGTCTGCAAAGCCTCCCCTGAGAAATGAGAATAGCAATACTAAGTAATAAAAAAATCAATGGTTATTTGTATTAATTTAGGCATTTATGGGACACCAGATATTTTCTGCCAGTCTTTACATGCACAAACTTATGACCCTTCAGCTTCTATGGAAGAATAAGAAATTACAGAGGAAACTTATTGCATTACAGAGAAGGACACAGTCTATCAATAGGAAGTACAACGCAAACCAAAAGCTGAATGACACAAAGACAAATGAAGTCAAGGAGGAGAAACCAGCATCGAGGAGAGGTGAAAAGCCTCTTAGTCATGAAATAAAGCTGAAGCTATCAGGGTGACACAGAGATCAGACAACCACGTCCTTCAGTGCCACAAATGTCCTTCCTTCAGGGAAGCATTTTTAAAGCCAGCACCCACCAGAAAGATTATCTCCTCTCTACAGCTTGCAAGGGTGAAAAGTAACGTACAAAAACACGATTGTTTTGGCCTTCGTTATAGAAATATAGCCAGAATTAACCAAAGGGAGGAACAACTACTTTTAGTATAAAATATAACTCAGGGTAAACTGATATTGCTCGATAATAGATAATCTGTTATTAGCTAAAGCCTTGTTAGAGATAAGACCTAGAACAAACTTTCATATGCTATGATCTAAAATATTCCTCAGCCTTTAGACATACACACTGATTTTCACAAGCCTGATGATTTGTGATTTCAGCTGAAGTGTACTGATGCCAGGAAGGCTTTTGGGTGTCCAAACTAGAGCCCACTGCAGGAGTTCCCCCAGAAGAGACATGGTACCCCCAGCATACCGTACCTCTGAACCGAGGAACCCGTGGGGCTGCCAAACGCCTGCGTACCTGGAAAAGATTGGAGGGGTGGGGAGGTGACATGTTAGACTGCAATCTTCACCCATTGATTTTAAAAACATAGTTTGTATATTTGGACAGTTCAAGAGGAAGGGGAAATGTTTTCCAGAAGTGAGTGTTTAGAACAGATTTCATGTGCTCAGGATAAAGCCTGTTTCCCATATCCTTATGTGCTCTCAAATTAGATGCTGAGGTGAAAGCCTGCTTAGTATTTTTATCATTCTTCGGCTATTAAGCAAGGGATATGCATCTGTTAAATGTGCTGGTAAATTGGAGTATCTGAATCAGAACTACCAATTAAATTACAATAGGTATAAATGAGACTCATTCTGCCACAATGCTTTTATTTATGCACCACTAGAAAGAATCTATTGTACAGCACATCCGGGTTTCATGTACAAAACTTTTCTGCTTGATAAAATTATAGTTCATTTTCCCATCAAAATCCTGAAGCACTTCATAAAGAGTAAAGGGAAACAAGGGAAGCCTTATTCCATTTTCCACAAAACTTTACCAGCCTAAGGCTTAGTCACAAAACACTGTGCTTGAGGAAAGTCTGACTTTCAACATGAAGCTGAAGCCCTGCCAATGACAAAATTCTCTTTACACCACAAGAAACCTGCTTGCACAAAGCATTTGGAGCAGATGAGGTGGCTGACACCATTTACCAGAACCATCAAAGAATACTGAAAAATCAGGATGAGATGATCCAGAGGAGGGAGGGCTCTCTCCACATCAACTGGACTTGTCAGGACTCCAAAAAATCCTCGCTACAAGCACTGTCTGCAGTCCTATCTGAAGTTCAAGAAGCAGCATGACTGATCATCTTACTAAGCTTCTGCATCTACACTGTGAAAAATACTACCGTGGCTTCAAATTCTGTTAACATATTAAAGCTAAGGGTGAATGCAAAAAAAGTCACTTGACATCAGAGGCAAAGACAGTTCTCTACCCATAAGCAGTAAGTGCATTAGGAAAAACTGTGCCTTCAATATTATGCCTTATGATTCTAAAATATACATTTTCCCAACCACTGATTCACTGAGACAGAAATATCATTTCTTCATACTGAGAAACTAAAACACAGGTATAACCCCTTACCTAATTCCTGCTTGGAGATCTCTCTTAATATCTCCCTTGATAAATCTTTCATCTAATAAATGATCTATCCCGAATACATCCAAGTTAGCAATACTGTAACATATATGAAATGAAGTCTCCTATTCTGCTTCCTGACTGTACTGGGTTTTTATATAATATCCACTAGCTAAGCGCCTACTAAGATCACAAGAGTAACTTATGGACTCCAAAATCCCCTTTTTTAAAAAAAAGAAAAAAGAAAAATAGATTCATCAGTTTGACTGGATTTAAGTATTTCACAAACCTTTTGTTTATTTGCAGTTAACGTAAGAAATACAAAGGAATGTTGACTCAAAAGCTGTAGTAATTTGATATTTGTGACTGTTTTTCAGCACCCTGAGAAAGAACATTGCATGGGCACTTCAATTATGTACTATTTATATTTTACTGCAATAGTGTTTTATCTGAAAAATGAGGGATTCTTGACACTGGCAGGCAAAAAAGATCCAGACAAACATCAAGGTGAAAGCCTCTGTATGATTTCATATTTTAGGTTACAGTATAACAGCATATGATCAACACTCTGCTGCAAGCTATAAAGCCCATGAAGATAAGCATAGAAAAGCACACACTTTCTCACCTTCAGAGTTTTTGGGTTTTGGTGGGTTTTTTTGAGGTAGAAGAGGGGAAGGAAGGTTTATTTCCAAAATATTTATGTTTCCTATCATGACCAGGTTCAAAACTGAAATGCCAAGGTGTACTTATTGAACACCTTTTAAGCATCACCCACCAAAATTATTTCATATGGTAGCTGGACTTAAAATAATTCATCAAGGTTCATTATGCAAAAAGCAGCAACTGGACTAGGATTTTGCAAACAAAAGAAACCAGTCTGCAACTCTTTCATAATACTGGCAGTAATTAAATTTTATGGGTCAAGAAATCCACAGGCTTCATAATATTTTTCTAAAATGCATAGACAGGCTTGTCCAGCAACCTGAAATCCACATCTTAAATATATCATGGTATCAAACAAACTGCAACTAATTCTCCATACTCTAGAGAAACACAGGCACGGAGAGGTTGAAGAGCGCTAACTGAAATGCAAGTGCAATCTCAATGCTAACTTATCCATCCTCTCATGAGAGATGAACCCTGAAGACATGAAAAAATAAACAAACTGGTCTGGGATTACTACATGAAAAATGCCCATTGCCAAAGCAGTCTTACAAATAGCTGTGGCTAAACCAACCTTTACATAAAGTCACCACAGTTCCCTCAAATATGAGGGAATAAAACACTTGTAAAGAAAGCAACATTTTGGTTGAGACAATATCTGACATTATTTTAAATGCTCATTGTTAAAAGCAGCACTGTAGAGGGAGAAAGGATAAATACTGGCTAACAGAAATACCTCCCACCCCCCAAAAAATTGCTATACCCTAATCTGACTATTAGGAATTACTTAACTGGTTGGATGCTTAAAACAATCAATCAATCAAACAAACAAACAAAAAAAACCCCCAAACCCAAACAAAAATTAAAAAAACCCAAATCTACAAAAAAATAATTAGCTAAGAGTACTTTTTGCCATGGGAGCACAACATCAATGCACAGCTGCGAGTTTGCAGTTCACTTTGTTGGGACACAATTCATGAATCACGAGTTTTGTTAAAGGTAGAAGAGAAGGACAGAGCAAAGGGGAAGGAGCTTAAATATGGAAGTGGGTAGTATCACACCTGGGAGGAGCACAGGACTTTCTTGTAGGAAGGGATAAATTCACAATGAAGACTGGGAATGGAAAGGAGGAGAATTTAGATACCTACGACATGGATGGTGGGGAGATTTTTTTAAAATTCAGGAAGCAACCAAAATCTGTGGGACTGTAAAGCAATTTCCCCCATCCCAGTATGGACACTAGGGACGTGGGCTAATTTCCTTGCAAACTTTTGATTTGAACCAACTAATGCAGCTGCTCTGAATTTTCTCTTTAGACAGAGAATTATCTGATCTGGTTTATTTCAAGAGTCTAATAAAACATGCTTAAGAAATAGGAAACATTTTCAATTAGCTTTGATAAGCCTATTTAAAAAGAACAAGAGGAGTCTAAATTCCTTTAATTCAATCTTCTGTCTTAGGTTTCTTTTAGCAATGGTGTTTGCAGGAGGGAAAAAAGCTAACACGTAACACCTGCCTGTTTCCCAACAAAACTATTCTGGTTATGGTGTCAGGACCTAGATATGAACACCTTGAGGATTTAAGTAAGGTGTTTGGCTGCAATGCATGCTTTTTGCTCAGCAGAACTGTGAAGTTGTAACCAAGACTTTCAGAATTTAATATCAGGGCTTCTCTCCTCTTCCCCTACTTCCACTTGAGCAATGTACTCACCCTCACCTATGGAGGGCAAGGATCTACCACCTTCTGTTAACTCCATGCACTGCAACAATCTCATGACAAGTATTTTGGTTTTAATAAAAAGGTGATGACCATATTGCTGGTCAGAGCAGCAGATGGTGATATTTGTCATACGGATACAGACCAAAACTATCCAGATGAGACATGATGGTGCTGATGTACAAGACTCTCTGGATTATTATCCTTTTATTCTGCCATTAGTTAGTACTCAGATACAAGACTAAGATAATGCTGTTAGACGTCATGCAATGGAAAAGTTAGTTCAATGTCTGCAAGGTGAAACTTCAAGGTCTAAAGCAGAAAACCAGATTACCCTTTGTTTCCACCCATAATGGCTGCAACACACAGAAAACAATTACTTACTAGCCAACTCCTCCTCCTCATCACTGGAAGAAGAGCCAATAGAAAAGAGAGTTTTAGACTTAGGAATGAGTGGAGAGATGCTGAAGGAGAAGGAGATTCGTCTCCATGGTCGAGTCCGGCTCTGGGCTGAGAAGTGGGTTAACAGCAGACATTAGAGCATGCTTGAAAATGCATTTAATAGTAAAAGGGAGAGGAAAACAGCCAAAGCAAACTAAAACCAAAGCAAAGGAAATGTCTGCAAAGCAGCTGGCTTCAGAAAAGGCACAAGATGCAAAGAATTGAAAACGTGCAAATTCTAGAGGACGCAGGCGTTGGAGGATGCAGGTCTCGCTGCATGTGTAAGTCAAGGTTCAAGGATTTCTTATCTTTGCTCTCATCTTTTTATAGGAACTCTTAATGAAGACTTAACATGTGCACAGTTATTTTCCCCAAACAGAATACCAACAACTTAGCAGATCTCTGGACTGGACAAACGGCATCTGCTTCACTGAAATAACTGCCAGGGAATCAAACTAAAACAACTCCATACACGTGTTTAAGGTTGGGGTCTGCAATTAAATGCCATCAAAGCTGCTGAGTATAGCAAGGATACTTTATTTGAAGTGTTGACTTTATCTACCTAGGGAGGTTCTTGCCACTTCTACCTTGAAAGAAAACCAACACCATTTTGGTAATATTATGGCCCTAAAAGTTTCCAGCTATAAAATGGAGAGACCTAAATTTTCTTTCTTTTCTCCTCCAAAATAAACCAGAAAAAAACCCCAAGTATCTCTTCTCCTGCCTTCCTCTAAAACTCACAGTTCTTATTTTAAAGAAACTGCCTAAACATGAGAAAAGCTCATGTCCTTGCCTGGAATATGTCTACCAAACAAAGTGCCAAACTCAGCTATCAGTCTGTGACATCAAATCTCCAATTATCAGTAGGATAATGACAACAATCATATTTTCTCAGACGTGTTACTGCTCTGCCTTCTGCTTATTTCAGTCTGCGAAGTCCTATTTATCTATACTATGCACTTTTCCAAGCAGCCCTGCTATTTGTTCATGCCCTCATCTGCAAACTTTGCCAATTAAAAGGGTTTACTGTAATTTCTGTTTAAAAATAATTTATTTTAAAGAGCAGCTCTTGCATTGCAGCAGCTTTGCAACAATTCTTTGTAAGTACAATCTTCTCTGAAAAGAGATGTAGGAGCCAGCTAGCCACTCTTAACCGAAATTGCTACACAGCCTCTTGTGGAGATGTCCAAGGGCTGTATTTCCCAAACCTTCTCATCGTACAAGCACAGGTGGAAACCTCTGAGCTGTGACCTGACCAATGTCAGGTGGTGGGATACCCATCACTCACATGGTACATCAGTGTGTCCTCAGGAAAGATGATTGGGACAGGGCTGGTGAAACTGCCCAGGGACAGGTCTGACCTAAGGGTCTTACATTAAGCATCGACATTAAACATCTCCAGTGCATGTATTCAGGCACTTTTAAAGTCATTCCATGGTAGAGATAAATCAATTTGCTCACACAACAGGGAAAAGAGGCTCAAGACTTTATCAGTATTAAGCTTCTAAGAGAGAGAAGTAGCAATTATTACTCTCTTTGAATAAAACATGTCCTTTCAGCCACACACAAAGAGAATGTTTTACATTGCTGATATAATACCTCAAAACTGAATTCAGAATATAAAAATACTATCTGAGGAATATCCAACACAATGCAAGCAATGCAAAGCAAACTCCCCTGAAATTTTCCTTCAGCCATTAGTCATAAATGCCAATTGCCCAGAGGCAATTTGACTGAAATTATGTGCACGCTTTTCCAATGTAAGCAGAACAACCCTAGAGGGACCCAATGAAAGGTATTTAAATTAAAGAATTCTTAGCAAAATTCATGCATTAATTTTGTTTAGACTGCCTTTCAAAGGAGTTGTTCTAGTGTCCCAGACCTGAAGAACACGACTAGGCAACACTGCTTTCTTTCTTCTGTAGCCTGCTGTCTATTTAGACTAAAAGTCAAGATGAACAATAATACTTTACTGTAAATAGAACCACCTCCTCCAGCACAGTTCAATTTAACTTCCATTTCTGTGGTTTTATTTATAGCAGTTCCTGGCTTTTTTAACAATACACCACACTGGAAATTTGCTATTCCAAAGCTGAAAGTAGTCTTCCGAGCACTCCAGCCAACAGCTCTTGTGACCTCCCTCTATAAAATGCTGAAGGATTAACAGTTGTGAATGGCCACAGCAGCTCTTGGAACATCTGAGACATCAGATGGAATGCAGGTTAGAAACTTGGTCTCAGACACTGCTCCTGCCTCAATACATATGACAATAAATGTGAAAAATAAGAGAAAGACCCCCATATGTTTATTCATTTGGATTTAGTTTTTGAAGCTTTTGTGCAAAACTTGTTGCTTCCTTTCCATTCAGACATATTTGAATGGATGAGGGATTTTTTTAAAAACATCTACCACAAAACTATGCAAGTGGAATGAAGAATTAAAGTTTTCCTAAAATTCACCTCCATGAAATCAAGGATTTATTCTTGCTTAACTCTGAAGTACTCTGCTCTAGTAACAGGAATGTCAAACCTAGGTGATACAAGGGAGTTAATATGCTGAGACCTTCTTGTAAAAGGCACTAAGCTGCTTCACGAGCACTTAGGGTCACAACTCAACACCATCCCTCTTTCAAAGTGACTGAGAAGGGATGAATTGATTTACACAAGTTTCTGGAGCTGGGAAATTGTTAAGAGTTGGAGAAGAGAATCCATGACCTAAATTTTCAAGAGGAGTAATCCTTTTGGATGCTCACATCAACTGGCTCGATTACATTGATTTTCAGAAACCACCTTCCTTTAAAATGAGGCACTTCTGAGGTGGTCTCAAATTAACTAGGAAGTAAATAAAGTTCATGGGAGCGTTACTAATTTTTAACTTCAGTGTCCAAAACTCACAGACATCTGTCTCAAAGCAGAAGACTAACCCTGCTATTTTTTCCACAGCCCCTCTGGAAAGCTTACCATGTCCTCTCTTTTCCTTCTCTCTCAATACAACTGTCACGGCTAGGCCAACTCTAGAAGAAGATGGGATAATCAAACCAGTCTACCACCAGCTCAGACCTCAATGGTATTTTTAACATGGGTCATAAGACAGAGAAGAGTGGAAAGGCAGGAATCTGTCTAATTCCAAGATGCAGACACAAATCTCCTGCTGTCGTAACCCCCCGCCGTGGGCCTGAAGGAAAGTCTCAAGGGAGAGGGAGATGAACCTCAGCCAGCCAGGCTCTCATAGCCACTGACAGCGTGTTTTTTGGGAGCTGAGTTATTTATGGTGTTCGGTTAGTGACTGGATGCAATGCCAAAAAAAAAAAGAAGAAGAAGAAAAAGAAGAGCCAGTCTGTTCACGGGACAGATCTGCCCATGTTTTGGTTACTGTTGCTGGGGGACACATCCGTTAGGCCACGCGCTTATTAATCATGAAATAATGATGGTGAAGAATTTAAAAATGTCTCCTACAAAGCATAATCTCTGTGAGCTTCCTCCAGCAAGCCTCTTAAATTAATAAAACACCTTTCTTAAAAACACCTTTCCCTTGTTCAGCTTTGCACCGAAGCAGCATGTTAATAAAGAGAAAAGGGTCAGAGACCATCACTGATGATTGACCAGACACGACCTAACATGTCAATACAGTTTCTAGCTGGCAATTAATAAAATTAAAAACCATGTGACATGGCCCTTCCACGTGACAGCACATCCAGCTGCAGCCTTCTGAATGACTTTTTCAGCTGAAATAATCAATTCAGTGAAGTTGCAAAATTAAGTACTTCTTATCACTTCAATTAATTTGAACTGAAAAACTTCACCTAATCGTCTTTTATTATTTTCTTCAGGAATGAGACTCAATAAATTACACCCAACTGTCTCAAAATGTTTAACTCAAAATAAATAGCAACAAATTCCCCCAAGGAGATCAAGATTCTCCAATTTCCATATATCAACTTCCAAAAAATCTAGAAGCAGGAAAATAAGAGCTGAAGTAGAAGATGCAAAATTCAAACATTTTTTTTTTAGTAGCACACCCAATAAATCATAGTTTTTTATCAAGTAGAATTTACCTCAATATCAAAGGAAGAAATTCTGAAAAGATGCAAAATTCAAACATTTTTTTTTTAATAGCACACCCAATAAATCATAGTTTTTTATCAGTAGTCTAATTAATAAAAACAAAACAAATCAAAAGAAACCAAGCCAAACCAGAAATACCAAAGGTATGCTGGGAAGAACAAAATATGGATCTAGACTGAACGAGTTCTCCCTTTCCACTCACAATTCCATGCAGCAGTGAAATGTATATTTCACATAATATCGGAAAACAAGAGCAGGTACTAGCAAATTCTGCCTTGGGAACGTAAGGTAGCAAAATATACTTAATACAGATGACAGAATGGATAAGAGAAAATTGCGTTACTCACTGTCCAGCACTGGTTTACTAATTGACATTAGAGACATAGATTTGGTCAGTGGAGATGAAACAGTGGAAGAACAGAAATTAAATCCTTGCGGCTGTGATGTTTGATGCATCTGCAGAACAGAAAATAACCACACTGAGAAAATATGTCAAGTACGACAGCACCACCCCAACTACAGATCACAGGCCAGTGTTCATGTTTATTGAAATTATCGCTTTCAAACAGCAGAAAATTGAAACGATAAGGTAAGAGGTGAGAAATGCAAGGACCACAAAAAACATAAGCAGTGTCACACGGGTGAAATGCAACATTTTGTTTTGTCTTTTAAGTGGAAGACAACTTAATTATGCAACAAACATATGCTAGCCACTTGATTTTTTTGTAAGATATTACTTGGATATTATTAGGACAGATAATGTTAATTGTCTGATGGCCACTGAAATTACTGCTGTGATTCCAACTCCTCAGCTTAACTACTGTGGTTCAACATGGTAAAAAATCTGATGCTTAGCAGTGCATTCACCAAAAATGACATTCCTCAAAGCAAGAGAAGACGTGAGTCTTGATACAATAGTTCTTACAGGCCAGATCTTGGTAGACCCATTTACTACCTTGATGTACAGCAGTGACTCTACGAGGCTGGCTAATGGTTCTGGCATGAACCCAGAAAATACGATGGCTGAAACTTCACACTCAGAAATCCAGGGTATTTATAGTATTTAAGACTGTAATTGCTTCTTCAATAAAAATAAGCAGAGACTTGTAATATTATGGCCCATCTGTCCTTAACAGCTACCACAGACTTCCTCTCCACAGAGATCGCTCTGAATTTTCTTAATATGCAATTAACATTTTGCTTAACTCTTGCTTATAATAACCAGCCTTCTGATTCTGGTTATGCTTGTGGATAAAAAAAAAAATAATAATAAAAAAAAATCTTTATTTTCCTCCTACAATATGAAAACAAACTCAGAAGCTTTAACAGATAAATTACTGCTTGGTACTTGAGCATATTTCAGGTCTGCAAAAGGCTGCATAAGTGTTAATTGTAGAAGCCTGAAAACACCTGTGATTGATAGTATCACTACATCCAGGCTAAAATTTAGTAACTTTTCCATGATTACTCATGCAATCAGTGGAAGAAAACTGTTTCTTGTTCTCCACGCTAAGACTTCACCAATCAATCACACTGCCCCAAAGAACCAAGTAGCAAAATTAACATAGAGGAAATTCCTCTGTTAAAGATGGAAGAATTTATCAGTATGACATATGCAAGGTGGAAGACTTCACAGTGAAACTGTGACTTGGGAAAATTACTTCAAAACATTGATGTAACAATCTATCAACATTTGGACAGCTTTACCTGGTGATCATAGTCTCTGATTTCCCCTTGCTCGAGTTCTTCAGTGAGCAAGACCAGGGACCCGCACTGATTGCTGGCAAGTGGACTCCGTCTCAGGTCTTTGGAGCTCAGAGAAGAAGCCTCTAAGTTTGTAGAGGGCTTCTTGTTCTCACCAGAGTCTCCAGCAAGGCCTTCTAGGCTGTAACTGAAGAGAAACCACAGAGGTTAGATCCTGACAAACTCTTAGGGACCAGTGTCTTTCAGCACATGGCACCTTCAAGTGTAAAACACAAGGCAGTCGCTAAATGAACTGTGCATGGAAACGCTGATGATGTTCCTCAGCATGCTACTTCTCAATGGCCGAGTGCAGATAGCAGTGGAGGGATTTCTGTTTTCTTTATAACAAATATAGAAGCATCTTTGTGCCTCTAATGAGACACAGTAGTTGCTTGAGAATGACCATTCAAAATCCTAGTCAATAAGCTTTCCCACTTGAATGGTGCACAGGAAAATCTAGAAACACCTCTTCCACAGATTTTTCGTATTTCTATATATTCTTTTTGTTAGCTTCATATTAAGTTCTGCCTCAGAATAAAGCCACCCAAATTAAACTACCTTGTATAGCATGGTGCCTGTCCTGGACCACCACAAAATCAGCTCTGGGCTGCATGTAATGTTCATCTGCAGACACATCCTCTGAATCTGTTCAGCACTTGCCACTGCACAAAGCTTTGGCAACAATAATGTCCTTATTTCTGTTAAAGCTGTTTTTTTTCCCCTTTTTTGTTGTTTTTGTTTGCTTTTTTTTTTCCTCTTTCCTTTTTTTCTCCCCCTGCAATGCCTGTTTGGGTTAACATGCAAGCTTTACAGCTTCACCTCCTGGTACACTAGTGCAATTCTGTGGCTAATGTTTGATTTTATGCACACAAAGTCCTGCTAGCTTGAAACAAGGTCCACCCTAGATATATATCCCAACTTGAGGCGAATCATGACAGTTAAGTAGCCAACAAGTTAACATATAAAAGGGAAAAAAAACACTATAGACTGTACAGATTATTTAAATGAGAGGACCTTTAAATTCAAGTAGACTTGCATTGCAGTAATTAATGTTCTGCATTCCTTTGGAAGTATTAAGTGGCTGATAAATATGCATCTTCCAAGCAAAAATTGCACCAAACTTTAAATAAGATTTAGTTAATCTTTTAAAGACTTTTTTCATGTTAGTTAGTGAGAAAAAAGACTGGTGGAGGCATTTACAATTTAATCTGCTTTACAAAGATTTTAATTCAACAATGTGTATCAATAGCAGGCATTATAAAATTCATTCTAAAATACTTGCAAAGAGAATCAGTCCCATTTCTAACGATTATTTAGAACAGAGGAACATATTTTTCTTGCATCCCACAGTGATAACAATGACATACAGTACAGAAGAAAAATCATGTTTATTGTGACACAAACAGCTCAAAACTGCAAATATTAGATAGCCTATTAAATATTCATCAGTTGGTAATACTGGTCTGTAATTGTTGGTTGGGGTGTATAGAGCAAATGTAATTATATCTGTAATAGGAAGGATAGATTGGCTTCTTTCTCAATATCTAGTCTTCAGAAAAGAGAGTTTTCTACCCACAACCAGCAAGAACTGCCAGAAGAAGTCAGAATGCTATAAAATCTGGGAGACTGGCTTCTAGTTATGCTAATATGTAATATCAGGTATAAAGATCTGACCTGCAAACATCAATCCCAGCTCTGGGACCTTCTACAGAAGATGCAAGCTTTAAACACCTGGGAAATTTTCATCTGTGGCTATCAGATTAGTTTTTTCACAGAAAGGTTTACATGATTAACCTCTTTGAAGAAGAAACGAGATCTTTCAATTTACAAAGAGCAAGTCTATATGAACTTAAAACCTTTATGAGATCTGTCCAGAACAAAGCGGCGCTGAATCATATTAACTCTCATTTTGATTCTTTGTCTGTCACAATTATCGTTATGATCATTGCTGCGGATAAAAACATGCCTTAAAATCATCACAGAATAGAGCAGCTCAAACCAACAGTGCAGCTTCTTTAATGCTCCAGGCTGATAAAAAGCAGCCACCACCTTCACCTGCACCCAAGTTCAGAAGACCCATTCCCAAGACTAATTGCTGAAAAAGCAGACGAAGCAAACGAACACGTGCACACTTCAGCCAGAGCAGCAGCGGAAAAGACATTGCACGAAAAGCTGACGACAGGGTGTTTGCAGTGCTCCTTTGCTGCTGCTGCACATTTATTTATACCATACCTTCTACAAGAAAAGTCAGGACCCATGGCAATGAACTGTACACCAGAGGGACACCAGCTCAAACTAGGAACATCAAAAGAGGCAAAGAAAGGAAAAGGGCTGTGATTATTGGATCGTTACGGAACAGGGGAATCTTACAAGACTTTCACTCTTGTGTATCTTTAAAAAATCCAAACTATACAAAACAAAAAAACCACCCCAAAAACTAACTCAGAAATAATGTGGTAACTAATATATATATTTCTGGTCACCAGAACACACCAGAGTGCTCCAGGTGACCAAGGTTACCACCGAATGGCCACGCTGCCCCCAAACTCATCCCATCAGTGAGTACACAGTGTACTGGAGAAACTGCTCCTTGTGGGGAAGGATGTTTTTGGGGATAACAAGGATGAAACACACCAAAGCCAATTTTGCATAAGTAATCACACAGCCATTGTGTTAGTAATTATTAGTATTACTTTTTCTGGTACCTCTCATCCCCAGATTAGAAAAAGAAGTCCTTACAGATATGGAATTGTTTAAGTCTCCTCCATACAAGTATTAATAACCTCGAGCTACACTTGGGAAAACTAAGAGGAGAGTTATGTTCTTCAATGCTGCACAGATCAATGAAAAAGACTAGAATAAAAAAATCAGGCTTGTATTACTGTTAACTTGGGATTAAATCAGTTCTTCAAATAGTACTTTGACTAGAAAACCTTTCAGCTGTCATACCCCAAAAGAGTCCCACGTTCCATCATGAAAGACATAAGAAATGTAAATACAGAATGCAAATATTTTGGTTGTCCTTTTAAAGACCACTTTTGTTATTTTTTTCTCTGTCAGTTCATGGCCCAATTGCAGGTTTTGCAGACACAGAGAAATCAATCCTCTTGTCAGCTATGGCATATAAAGGACCCCTAAATCCTGGAAAATCTGTCTAGGAAACATATGTCGTCTGAAGGGAATTTTGCATCAGCACAGATCTGCCAGAATAGCACTGTGTAAGTCTTGCTCCCAGCCCCTGGCCGGTGATCTATACAAGGAGAGGTCATGGCCAGAGCACCCTTTGCTCCAGGTCAGGAGCCTATGAAGAGGTCAGCACAAGTCTAAGCATCCCTAGGCCAGGCTTTGTGAGTGCCAGAAGCCTCACAGGGCACCAAAGTTTAAAGTCATCCCATGCCAAGTCTTTGTACAGCTTCCACACACAGTACAACACTGGAAACATTCAGGATGGGTTTGACAGTTGATGTTCAATGGTGAAGTTCAGATAATTGCTACCTGGTTTATTAAGGATGTTACTTGGGTGAGGACACAGCTGAAGTACCTGTGCTTTGCAGCCCAAAGCTCCAGGTGTGCTTCACCAGTAGCTCTCAGCACAGTATCATAAGCATTCTTCATGAAGATGTACCTTCCTATCATATGCCAGTATTTCAAAGACTTCACCATCATCCAACTAAACCATGGTGTCAGAGGGAAGTATTAGTGAGGGACAGGGGGACTAAATAGTTGCTTGGGATGATAAAATAACCAAGCCCTGGCCACAGTAAACCCATCTCCATCACGCATCTGAGTATGCACCCACAGGTTTGGGTTCAGCCCCACAAGGAGGTAAATAAAACCCACGCAGTAGAAACTTGATGGAGCCTGAGAAGGTATCTTGAGGAAGATATACATGCTTCCTCTCTTTGTGCTCACCCCAGCCATCGGTGGCCTCAAGACTACTGGGCTTGGTGGACCCTTGGAGCTATGCTGATGTTGACTTCCTTGAAGAAGTCAGTAATTCTTGTGTGCTCACTTACAAAGTGAAGGAGAGAGGATTTTCTTCATTAAAGAAATTATGTAACGCTTATACCAGATAGTGCACTTGAATAGGTTCAATGACCATTGCTGCATTATAGTGACAATCCTGAAACTGCAGAGAAGGGAGGCAGAAAAGAGGAGGGAGGGAAGGAGAGGAGCCATGCACACATGTAGGAGGAAGCCTGGAAGTAGTGGAAGGTCTCAGAGAAGGATAAAGACCTCTTGGCAAGGGCTGTGGAAAGCAGAGTCTTACAGAATTACAATCCTGCTGGGGAGCCACCCACAATCTGTTGGCAACACCATAAAAACTGAACAAGATCAATACATAGCATGCAAAATCCCTTTACAGAAGATGACTTGGGAAGGGGGGAGAAGAGCTATTATATACATCAGCCTTGTGGGAGAGCGTAAACTGCTGGAATTGGTTTCAGACTGTTTCTCTGCAACTGGGGTTGGAGAAGATGACAGCAAAATGGTTGGGAAGATGGGGAGGGGGAGAGGGGTGGAAAAAAAATGAGAATGCTTATGAAAGAATTACCACACGTTTCAGATATGACTAGGTATTTTAGAGTGCCTATTTAAGACATTTTCTTTACGTGCAAGCTCAGTGTTTCAGGATATTATGACTCAAGGCTCCTCTGTAGGAGGTATGTTAGTATTAACAGACAACTGGTAAAAAGATGTTCATTTGCATGAGCTGAAGAGATGAGCGCTGCACTTCTTCCCCCAGAGCACAGTGATGCAAATAAAGTGGCTTCATAGAAGTAAAAAAGCATGTTCTTTCTTGTGCCTTTTTTGTTTTGTTTTGTTTTTTAAAAATTCTTTTTTAAGAGCCCTCTCCTTAACTGTACAGCACTGCTCATATGGCTTCATTTATGCTGATGCATGGTAAGGCATGGTGACTTTTTTGGTAATAACATCATGGTAACATTTTTTTTATATGTGGAAATATGGTAGTTTGCTTACACATGCAACCCTATCCATTTCAAGGGAAGTGAAATCCAGAGTTAACCTACCACAGGAGGAGAGGTAGCAAGCTGTGGGAGATGAGAAGAGGCTGAACTACTGAAGGGGAGAAGTCAAACTTCTCTTTTTTTTTTTTAACCTGAAAATATGTTAAGTGTGGACAGTCTACACTTCTCCTGTGTCAAAAATCAAGTGTCCTATCTTACATGTTAATAGACGGTGCAAAGGTTACTTGAGTGAAAAATGCATATCTGCATGATGGATGAGGAATTGAAAGTTTGCTATACAGAAGAAAAACACACACATGAAAGTAAAGAAAAATACTTATTTTCTGGGTTTTAGGAAGATGGTTTTAAAAAACAGCAAAAGAGCAAAATTAAAGCCATTTAATTCAAGCAGCTGTAGATCTGCAGAATGTTCTCCAACTCTGAGATCGTGTCTGATGCATCCCCTCCCCAGGTGCCCCTCCTGCAAGTCTTGGCAGGAGTCTCTGATGTGCTTTAAATCCAAATTACGCACGTACTTGCAGGTAAACAATGATTTTAATACAACTCCAAACCTTACACATAGCAAAGGCCAACAAAATGATATCTGAGATTTATCCAAGTTATTAACATTTCATCCTGGAGAAAATGGCTTGAGCACGTGCTCTGCAGGTCAGAAAAACTACCCTGGGTCAGACTGGAGAGGGAAAGCAGCCAAGCGGGATGCACAGCTCTAATGCCAACGCTTTGAGAGGTACTACAGGTTTACTAACATGACAGTATGGAATTAGTAGACATTCAAATGCAAAACAGTTAGTCACGTTAGTTGGCTTTGTACCTTCTCCTATGAATGGGAGGCTTCTTTATACCATCCCCCAGAACTCGGATTGAACTGAAAATGAATCATGGAGAATGGTCAACAGCTTGAATGGAAAAAAAAAAAAAGAACAAATGGCAGCGGAGGGATTAATATCCCCAACAAATGAACAACAGAGAGAATGGACATACAGAGAAAACACAAAATTAAATATTAAAAGAAGTAATGAGTCTCTCTTTTCCTCCTCTCTCCTGTCTTTTACAAATAAATCTGGCTTTTGAGTTGTTTTTTTTCGTGCAGAAAGAAGGTTTCACAGGTATTGACCATGTTGCAACTTAGCTGCCGCCAAAGCCAGGGCAGTTTAAAGTTTAGATAAGGACAAACTATTTGACAGAAGCTGTCAGCAACAGTGATTAACACCAGCTCCAGTTTTGCAGTGCTTAATCCATCAGTGAAAAATGCCGGCGTTTCTTTCCTCGGACCCAAACGTTAAAAACACTGCATCATTGTTGAAAGACAGGCATTTCAAATCCGCTATGAATGTCTGGAATTAACTGAAGGATGAACATCCTTTTGTGGCAGCCTTGTTAGTTTTCTTTGTACTTTTTAATCGCAAAATGTAGACATGAGGATTATCCGTGAAGTGCATTTGAGGAGAGAGGGGAAGCGGAGGGGAACTGAGGATGTTTTCACATTTCATTTAAGACTATTACCGATTACATTTTTTTCTGATCTTTTCTGTGAACAAACGTTTATGCTCATCCCTCTTACAAAGAGAAAACATGTAATGCTGGAAAAGGCCAAATCCTACAAAACCTGATGTTTTTCTGTAAGCATTCTGGGTCCTGTATCAGCAGCTCTATTTCAGTGTGACTTGGTTACCCCTGCCACTGTGGGAAAGATTTTTGGGTGTGGACGGGGGCTGGACCAGGCTGTGAGTCCTTTGCTGGGCAGGAAGCACCTCTTACAGCTTGGCTGACAGTACATTCTGCCACCCCATTCCTCCTCCTGGCCGTGCAGCCTAGCTCTAGTCCTCGGGTTTTGGTGGCAATTCTGCTTTATTTGGTTCATTTTCTGCTCGTTCAGTGAGGGCAATCTGCTCATCAATGGAACAAAGAACTGCCACAGGTGCCCAAAGGAGGAGAGGGAGCACGGACAAGTGGAGATAGGTGGTGGGAGCAGCACAGGTCCTGCCCATCTGTATAACAAATCTTAGCTAAGGCTTGTGCTCTCTGTTACTTCATTTCTAAGGTTTGCAAAAGTCAAGTTACAATAAGGGCTTTTCCCCTTTAAATGGAAAAGTATCTACTGCACGTGAAATACATGAATAAGAAAACCACCCTGAATTTAACTGATTTGTATGAAAGTCACTTGTTTGAGCTTCACTTACTTGGTATTTGTTGTTGCTCACTAAGCAACCAAAATCTCAACATCATAACAGCCACGTATGAAAAGAACAAAGAAAAAAAAAACAACCAACCACCAAACAACCACCAAACCCTAATAATCCAAATTCCTTTGAAGCAGAAACACTAAACCAAACAGGAACCAAATCAGCAGCAAAGGCCCACACAGCTTTTCTTTCCTAATTAACCTATGTGACAGCTATCCTTACGTAGCAGCAGCTGTATCTAAGAACATATGAGAATAATTACTGTTCCTTTAACTCAAATGTTCTTACATTTACAATGAATGTATTTTCCCATATCAGAAACAGCCTCCAAAGTTTGATGCAGAAGAATTTAACCCCATCTGTTAAGTGTAAGCAGTAATTGCCAGCTATGCAGTTTCTTACCCTCAGAAATCCTGACATAACAGGTGCTACACTTAAAAATAAATCTCTCTAAATGAGTTTATGAGCTTATGGACCCATTCTGTCCATACACGTGCACATATATTTCATGCTGACTCTTTTGTAGCTTTAAAAAGATAGGTATTACTTAATTTATTTCAATATTACCTAGGGACCAGAAATGAAGCCAAAAAAAGGTGGCAGTGGTAAACAGCAGCAGCAGCAATAATAATAATATTATCATCCTTCTCTCTGACACAATGTTCCTAAATGTTTTTCAACATTGGCTTTAAAATCTGAAGGGTCTGTGACATTCCTTTAGTGATACCCACAGCTCCTAACATGTAAAGGATAAATACATCTCCAATGGGAGGCTGCTGCCTCTCACTGGATTATCCAAACCAGTCAGCGACAATTTACCAAGAACCCATTGTGAGTGGTCAGTTTTAATTTAATGGCATCACCAAATACAATGGCTCCATTGAGAATGCATTAAAAACAGTGGCCAAACCTCCACTGGCTTCAGAACATGCAGAGCTTGACCGCAAGAGTCCATCAGCCCAGATGCTGAATGGAGCAGAGCACAACATCGACTACTTTACTGGTGAGCATGTTCCTTTACTTCATATTTTTCCCCACTAAGATGGAGGGCTGACCACCTTTTCTTCCCACAGTCACTTGGCACCAGCATCTACACACTCACGTGGCTGTTACACCTCTTCCTCAGCTGTTACACCTCTCCCTCTTGTACCTTCTGGAAAGACAAACGGAAAAACTTCCAGGGGACATCAGTGATGAGTCAGGTGAGACTTACTGTCCATGAGAGACAGGTGAAACCAATTCTGTGAAACAAGGACTACCCATCTCACCACTACGAGGACCCTCCACACTTTTTTTTTAAACCCTGGTGCCCATGCTATCTCTTCATACAATCAGGGCAATAATAGTCATGTTTATTTTGTGGTCAGTGAGATTTAACACTCCAACAATTGCTTTAACAAAGCCCTTCCTATAGAAAGTGTTTAAATGGAAGACCTGTCCCAAGGTAATTCCATTTGCTCTGGAAAGCTCAAGCATTCTGTAGTTATCAAGTACTTTAATCCTGAAAGTTAATTTAAAAAAACCCTAAACACACGTCAGGAGATTGTCTTCACCCCTTTGAGTGAAAAAGAAATAATCAGAAGTGACAGTCTCAGTTTTCTGTTTTATCAAGCCAAGTCTAAAGCTTAGATAAATATGCATGAGTGGGTGCAAAGTAAATCAAAGCAGCTCTTCACTCACCTCCTCTGATTTATTTCTGCCTCATTAGTGGCGTTTTTCCCTGGCCCCCAACTGTGTCGACGGAAAGGTGACAGTGGCCGCATGGAGTTGCGCAAGACGGAGGAATGAGCGGGCACATCCGTGATACTGTCCAGCTCCTCTTCCTTCTCTCCTCCTTCTGTGGCCACCATGTTGGTGCAGCTGCCATCCAGGCTGTGCCTGTCCTTGGGCTGGACGAAGTTCACTGTTGGTGGGAAGGGAAGGGACGTGTCGCTTCCCAGAGATGAGTTCCTCTCCAGGGACATGGTGTCATCTGCAGAGGAACTGGAGCTGGTGATATCACATGCAGACTGCTCCTCTTCAGGCTGCTGTGGATAAGAAAAAAATAATATTAAAGTAGAATCATAGACTGGTTTGAGTTGAAGGGGACCTTTAAAGATCATCTAGTTCCAACCCCGCTGCCATGGGCAGGGACATTGTTCAATAGATTAGGTTGCTCAAAGTCCCATCCAACCTGACCTTGAACACTTCCAGTGAAGTGAATACATGTAATATTTTAAGTAAATGCAAATATTTTATATTTCACGAGTGGAGAGATTTCCTAGTTGATAGCACAAGGGAAATTAACCATCACAGAAGTGAGACTTTTTGCTCTGGTTTCAGAAGAGGTTGAAATGCTTTGCAGAGCAATGTCTTCCATCCCACAAGTCCCTGGCTGCCATAACCCTGGGCTCCCAACTCGGGTTCTCTGCCTGCCTT
The DNA here is from genome assembly GCF_000700745.2 of Antrostomus carolinensis. Classification (NCBI taxonomy): domain Eukaryota; kingdom Metazoa; phylum Chordata; class Aves; order Caprimulgiformes; family Caprimulgidae; genus Antrostomus; species Antrostomus carolinensis. The sequence continues at coordinate 81,320 of NW_010327880.1, forward strand.
CCTCCAGCCAATTCCACATTTCATCTTGCACAGTAAATCCTGCTTCTCTCACCATTTCCAGCTAAACCTGTTATCAGTCAAGGTGCCATAACGCCGACAAAGGTTTAGGGAGAGTGATTAATGGGGAACTGGGTCATCATGACTCCTGATGACAAACTCCAGCCTCTGCTGTGGGACCTGGGATGGGTTTGCAGCACTCAGCCACGAGAGCTCAAAGGCAACATACTGTTCCACTGCATCCCACAGCACAAAAAGAACAATTATTCAGTAGCAGAAAACAGACAGAAAAAATAAAAGCTTAAATCCCCATCCTCCACTACTTTCCATTAAGCAGAAAGTTAATGTCAGGGTTTGCAGCATTTTCCAAATCCAACTGTAACTGAAAAATATCGTTCCACAGGGTCAGCTGCCCTCTATTACAGGTCTCGACTCATACTGCAATTTTTTGGTTAGTTTGCTCCAAAAGCATTAACAGAAAGCCAAATTGCTTCTCTTTGGCCAAAGGCCACATGCTGACCATACAGTCCGAGAAGAGCCTGTGCGTATTCTGTGTTCCCCGTGGCTAGCATAAAAAAAACACACAAGCATCTCTCTGACATCACCTTCAGTCTGAAATGGTGTTTGCCCTGAGGGACTGATGTGGGAAGTTTCAATTTATTCTCCTGCAGAGCCCTGCACTGTATCATTTAAAATAATAATAGGCAGAATGATCTGTCAGACCATATATAATAGACTATTCAGTAAAGCCACAGCGGTTAATTGTCTTCAAATAGCAGGCTCGGTGGGTCTCGGCAGAAGCCGAGTGCTCGAGGAGCTGCAGGCTGTCAGCTCTCATTTGGCAGAAGACAACGGGCTACAAAATCCTGTTCTGCGAAGGGAGAGATGGGGATCAAAACCCACACAGGCAGGATGAACAGGGGCCCCCGTGTGGCCCCCACCTCAATCCCACTGCCCTGATTTCATTCCAGCCCAGCGGTGTTAAATGCTCCACACATTGTGCTTTTTTCTTTTTGATGGGCACAGATCATAAGCTAAAAGCTTCTTGTTAAACTGAATAAACAGAAATTGAAATGTTCAAAAAGTATCCTAATCTGGTGTTAAATGCTCCACACGTTGTGCTTTTTTTTTTTGATGGGCACAGATCATAAGCCAAAAGCTTCTTGTTAAACTGAATAAAAAGAAATTGAAATGTTCAAAAAGTATCCTAATCAAATACTTCATTATTTAAAGGGGAGCCTTGTTTCAAATTTGTCTATTTTTTATTCTTATTTCGGTTTAACAGGTATACAAAAATGTTCTTAAAATGGATTAAATAATTGCTGTCACACTATTTCCTCTCTCTCATCCCTCAAAGAAAATATGAGGAGAAAAAAAAAGACAGCATCCACAGCACACCACATACCTTTTAAACACAAAATATTAAAAACACACTGAAAATATACCCCTTCAAAAACATTAAGTTCATGGTAAGGAATGTCAAATATTAATGGTGAATTTGTGTAAATACTTTAATAGTAAACTTATACTGTAAAGTATTAGATTTGACACATTTAAATAGGAAGTGTAGGATAAAACACGAGAGAACTTAAATAGATGTCTTGTAAAGTTTTTTGATAACGTTTGGTGTTATTCAAGATAATGTGGTATTTGTGTGAAACAATCTGCTTCCCTTTCTGAGACACAGAAAATACTGTCAGACATTAGGGCAGCACAGCAGGAGGCAGCTGTACAGTGCAAGGATGGGACAGTTTGTAAACATTAAATTTGGATGCAAATCCAGCAACAATAATGCAGAACATCAAGTTATATAGGGAGGAATTAGGGTAAAAAGAGGAATTCTTATTTCCCAGATGATAATACTGCTCCAGTTTAAAACACAGGAAAAAACCCACTTCCCTAGCAGGGAAGATTTAGGTTTTCTATCATAAAGTGCAGTACAAAGAGATATTTGAAAAATGTGAAAATATTTGGTGTCCATTTTAACTTTTACCTTGAGCATCAGATTGACTACAGAACACAAGAAACTATTTCCTTGAACCTGTGGCCCATGCTTACTCCTCTAAAAATAATTCTGTCTTCATTTAATTTATTTTTATTTTTATTTTTTTTTAAATAAACCAAAATAGTTGATATGAAAGACCAGGACTCTGTCTGCAAAATGCCAAGTGTGGCTGACATGTCTAAGAAACACTGATATTGTAGCCACCTCTGGAAAAAATTAGCTCTCTGGCCAAGTGCCAGTAAATACGCATTGCTCTTTAATCCTATCTGAGTAAGAAAACACCCTGTTTACAAAATAGAAATGGTTCTCTTAACATGTTCTTTTCTGACAGGAAAAATGAAACACTAAAGAAATATTAATTTTCTCCAAGTTAGGCTTACTGCATTGCACCTCAATGAAGTGAACGCTTAACTGTGACCATAAAACTCATGGCTGAATAGAGTCTTTACAGACATGTGCTAAGGGGTATTTTTTTTTCCCTCTCAGAAACAGTACTTGGTGAGAAGTTAGTAAGAAAAAATGAGATAAGGCGTAAAAAGTGAGTTTTTTGAGAAAGAATGTATATTCTCCTTCATGCATAGGGATAAGAGAAATCACTGGGAAGGTGAGGGTATAAGATAACGTCTTCAACTAAATCCTTCCATCTGTAGGAGGTCTTGATAAATGGAATTAAAATGTCCTTTCAATCATTTTCATGCTGACAACATGCAAAGTGCAGAGGCACAAACTTACTCTGTCCCTTGATCATCCATGTGACAAAGACATTAAAGGTGCTACGGTATTTTAAAAAAAGAAGATGAAAAAAATTAAGCCCTGGCATCCTGAAGTTTATTTGGCATATCATTACACTAAAGGAATGTCTTTGGTTGGCTTGATATACAATCTAGCAGAGTCATTTTTTATTTGGATTTGCCTATGGCTCCAGGCTCCCTAAAATTAACTTCAGTAGTGGTCTCCTATTAATTATTTATCATAGTTTTTATAATTTGGAGTGGAATAGTCTTTCCTCGGTGAATGCCTCTCTCTTCAAACTTTTATTCCTTCAAGTTTGTTTGGGTTTTTTTGCATGGTTGTCAGATTTTTTTGTGGTTTTAAGAGAAACAATAACTCTGAAAAAATAAATGCAAAATATTTATGTATTTGTGCATTTCTTTGAGCAAATGAAAACAAAGGCAGAAATTAAACAAAATTCAAGGGTTTGAGTTGCAAGCCCTTCCTTTGACAACGGGTTCCTGACTTCCCAAGGGCCTTTTGTCTGAATCATTTCCCAAGAGGCACATTAAAAAACTTCCCAGTAACACTGGATTTTGGTGGCAGGTTAAAAGTTAAGATGAGCAAAGCGTATGGGCTACACCCCAGGCTGTTGCCAGATGACTGTGAGAAATGACCTGATGCAGCATTAATCACTGACGGAGGAGGGTGTTGCAAAGCCTGCCCAGATGGCTGGCTGAGACGGAGAAGGAAAAGCAGGATGACGAGGACATGGGAATGAAGGGCTGACGCAAAAAAATAAAGCATTTTGCTGAAGCTTTAGACCTCACATTGAAAGCGATTTCTGGGTTTCAGTGACAGCCTCTAAAGTCTGAAAAAACAAGTCAGGTTTTAGTGCTAAAGCTCCCTGAACCCAGCAGTTCATGTTATGAAGCTCAGCACACGTCTTCCGAGGAAAAAAAGGAGATAAGGAGATGGTAAGGAGAGCATGTCCCAAACACCAGGGACAGTTTAAGGTACCTGCAGATTTTGTGACCCCGCAGACCTCAATTCTTCATGGTCCTGGGACAGAACTAGGGCTTAAAAATCTACGAATTCCAAGTGATGTCTATGGAAGCAGCCCAAAGGCTCTGGACAGACAATGGCTTGCTCTTCCTAAATTTCTTTTAATGTATTAAGCAGTTAACAGGAGTTATTTATACAATAAAAACCAACTCTAATAGATGAAAGTTCAACTCTTGCTCCATACAAAGGAGAAACAAGAACAGGACTAGTAATAACAATAATCATCATGACATTGAAAGGTTTGAGATCCTCTTTTTGTTCACAAACATGTTCTCTCTCTTCCCAATTTGATATGAATTGTACTATTTAATAGGCTTATTACTAACCAACTACAACCAAGACATGGTTTTTTTTGTTTGTTTGTTTTTTGTTTGTTTGTTCTTTTTTAAAGATTACATCCAGCACTTATTTTAGTGGTTATTAAAAAAAAAATATATAACTTGCATTTCTACCAGCTGGGCTCAGTAGTCTTAAAAAAACCAACAAACTGAATTAAGGAATGTACTTACAACACTAAACTAATGTCTCTAGTCCTTCTAGAAATTATTGTAACTGTAGAAAAGCTACTCAGACAAACTCTGAGAAAGAAGACAAGGAATCAAGTTAGTCAGCAAAGCAGAGACAAAAAAAAAATGCAACTGAGGTTGAAATTAGCTTTGAATAACTTCCTAAACTCAACTCAGGAACCTTTTGAACTCATTTGTAGACAAAGTCTGCAATCCACTGCATAATGAGAACAATGCAAAGGCTGCCAAATTAAGAAATTCCCTTTCTAGAAAGAAAATTATTTCCTCTCTCTGCCCGCTCTCCACTGGCAACTGAAGATCCGTTTTCCCCACCACCTCCTCCTTTTCCCTGCAGCATCCTTACCACACTGCACTACCTATTTGTTTTAATTTTTCTTTCTCGGATTTGGAGAAGGAAACTTTCCACATAAAAAAGGGAAAAAAGCTAAAATTCTGTACAATATAAAATTTACTGTCTTCTCACAGCACTCTTCTCCCATGCACCTCCGTACAAGCATTAAATCAAATCACAGCCAGCTGTTGTAATTTCTGTCACTCTACACAAGAAAACTGAAGACAGTCTTCTGCTCTGCCAAACAGCCTTATATTCTCACAATTTAGGGTCCTGCATCACTTTGACAGTAAGATGGGAAAGGGTGAGGCTGGTGAGCTCTGTGCCCTACCACATGCGTTAAGGATGACTTTATTGTTCATTTATAGCACATGAGATCACTTAGCCCAGGCTGTGGTGTTTCCCGTCCCACTGGAAAATATTCACAGTCATCTGATTTGATTTAAGCAAACAGAATTTAATGTTTCATTAAATATATTTCTCTGAAAGCATGTGTGAATCCTACTCTGAAAGTTTTGTTTCTCAGAGCAGGAACCGTGCCTGCTCAAACAGGTAAGCTGGAGCTGAACCTAAGAGTGTGATTTCATAGAGCCAAGACCAACGTGATGGCTGCTCTAAGGAAGGTTCATGTCCTCTTTGATTCTGCATCACTCTGTTCTCTCTGGGTGTTTTTTTCATCATCTACTTGTGGTAAGAAAAATATAAGTTACCAGCAAGACGATTCTTAAAAAGCAAAACATAATCACCCTCCAGATAAATTCAGGTTGCTCTGATGCAGACAGCACAAGAGCGATGCTAAAGGGAGGCATCCTCTGTATCTCAGGTTTCACCCACTCCTCCTTCTCCTTCTCAGCCGTGAGCAACACAAAGAGCACAGGGATGACTAAGGTGAGTAATGACTTCCCTTGTTGATTTTAAGCAAACATGAAAACATTTTTTTTTCTACTTGCACGCAAAAAGGCATTACAGGCATGTCGCCTAGGAAACAAAACTATTCATTGGAATTGGCCTTAAGTATTTCGAGTGAGTGTTTCCTTCCTATCCAGGGAGTCACAATGAATTTACAGAAAAGTACTGGTTCTTCTGAGAACTACAGTACGTAGTTCTGAAGGTGTCAGTGCAGAGGCCATCGTCTGCTGGAGAAAAGCTCTTTGTTACATTAGTTAAAGATGGCTTTCACACCATCTGTGCAATCCCTAATGACCTTGCAAGAAAATCCACCTCTTCAACTGTTCCTCTAGCACCTGATTTAGTCTTGGACAGTCAAAATCCCTTCTCATCTTTTAAACATCAGGAGCTGCACAGTTTCTGGAATTCTGCTGCAAGTAAATACAACCCTCATGTTGCTGCATCTGAAGAGAGGACCAGATCCTTCCCATCTATTCTGTTCCAGGATAATCGCTTCCAGGTTTCTAACTCACCAGTGTAATCAAGATGATCTGCATTTGCAGTACGGGTTTATCAAATCAGAACTTAAGAGCTTTTTTAACCCTGTCCCAAACAGGCTTTCCTACCTTTCCAAAGACAAGGTCTTCCATCCCATCACCAGGCAAGGGGAAGAGGTCAGACTCGCTCCCGGACTCTCTTTTAAGGACACCCTGTGACGAGGCACAGACGCTACTCAGCCCATCCTCCAAGAAGTTCTCACATTCTACAGGAACAAAGCAGAAAGAGTTACGGTCTGATGCTTTCTGTAGCATCCATACATCCAACTCACATATGCTCAGTACACTCAAAGATTTAAAAACAACGGGAAACAGAGTTTTATAAATTGTGTTCACCTCCCAAAACCGTGCCTGCAAATTTTCAAGGAATTTATTAAACGGTTCAAAACTCCTTTTTAATGCATCATCGAAGCACATGGTGCAAACAGAAATTCTGCATTAAAGAGCCATATATGCTTGTAGTTAGAGGCGCTGATAAATAAGCTATGTATCAGGTACCCCACACTGAGTATGACAGGATATTTCCCGTCAATTACAGCAACTGCAAAATTAGATTCATATTCAATAAATGTAGAAATATAACTTGACAATATTTGCTTTCTTTCTTAATTAAAATTAATCGTTTCCCTCTAAATGCCAAGGTGCTCTTAATGCATATTAAGACAATTATTTCCTTCTTCTTACTTCTCACTAGTATGACTTCAATGACAAGCTTTACTTTTTTAAGATTCAAAAATAAAGTGTTTTTACAAAATTCTCCGCTTTCACAACTCCTGACATTGAAATATAAGCATATTGCATGGCTTTTTTCTAAAATGCTTCCAGCTGTTTGTACCAGGGTGATCAGCAGCACAGAAATAGACTACAGCCACTGAGAAAGCCCTTCCTTTCCAAAAACCTTGACAGACATGTATTTGCATTAAAAATGCCTGCACATCATTTCATTTGTTCAGCCTTCAAGCAAAGATATTAATTACAATTTTGGCAATAACTGAACATTCTTTTCTCCCAGCTCAAAATATTTTCTGATTATTCATATTTTTTAAAGCAAGAAAGGTGTTATTTTGCAACCTGCTTTAACTAAACAGATCCAAAACATGGAGAGGAGCCAGGGCACTAAAATGTCATTTCACTCTTAAATTACACTTGATGAACTCCAGCCTTGGCTAGCTCAACCTTACACATCAACACAACGAGGACAGGTTTGGGTAGCTCGAAATCACCTTTTTCCCTTCCCCATCCTTAACCTGCACCTGACAGCAGCTGTGAAACACCCGAGCCACAGCTCAGCCGATGGGAGTGAGCCACTGTTAGGGGAAATAATCTTAATTTATTGATGGCAGCAGGGCTGCCGCTGTTTTGGGCACAGGGGAGCCTGAAACCAATGGGAAACCCCATTACCCTGCAGAAAGTTTCCACACCAGAGAGAATTGGAAAAGCACTTATTGGAGGTGGTGTGGCTGCTCCTTGGTCCTGTTCCCCTTTCGGTAAACCTGGAAAATCTGAACTGCTTTTCCATCACCAAGGGGGAGAAGGGAGGGGGAAAAGAAGAGAAGAGGGGGGGAAAAAATGAAGGGAAAAGCAAAGCAGAGGCTGAGAGGCTGTAAGGGAGCAGGCCAGGGTGCTGGCTGTCCAGCTGGCAGCCAGCAGAGCATGTCCACAGCCCAGACTGAAAAACAAAGGGGCTCGAGCCACGTTTCAGTGGAAAATCAGCAGGGACGGTCCAGATGTGCCAAAGGACAGATACCTCACCCCGATGATAAATCACAAGAGGCAACGAAAAGCTCTGCATGAGCCTCTGAGGGACAGAGGAAACAAAGTGGTGGGGAGGGACGATGAGGAGTAGAGTGATGGGGACCTCACACATCCCAAACCTTCTCCTCCCTCCCTTCTCCTTTATTTTAGTTGTTTGGGGGTTCTTCCCCACTCCTTTTCTCAGTTAGCTCATTGGGTTTGTTTTCTTTGATTTAAACTGCATGGACATTGCACAATGCTGAGCTCCATCTCCCACACCCGTGACCTGGCAAGCTCTGGTGACAGCACTGCCATGCCAAGGGGACTGTGACTCCATCACACCTTCATCTCATGCTCACTGCACACGCTGCACTGATAGTGTAACTATGCTTATCTGCTCCTCTTTGTAGAGGTGCAGGCAAAAAAATACAGTGATGATGGTAACACACTTCTGCACATAATCTAGAGTCAAAAAAAAAAAAAAAAGGAAAGATATTAAAAAGCCCTAGGAAGAAAATTTCCAAGTAACTCTTACTATTTTCCAAAGCCTTGTGACCTGCAAGACAGGGCTGAGGCCTCCAATTCCATGCTGATAGCTACATATCTGGTACACTCCTCCAGGCATTTCATTTCAAAACCACTGACAGAAAATGAGAAACTACGGTTTCTGGAGTTACCTTCAAAGATTTGAGGACTCCGTCCTTACAAAAAAAAAGGATTATTCAGCAGGTGAAAAAGGTCTGAATTTTATCTATTTTTGTATCTATTTATAAATCTATATCTTCTTATATCTATTTTTAAGTTAGCCACATTACAGCAGCTAGTGGTTTTATTGCTGTTAGGTGTTGCCAGATTTTTCTCGCCCTCTCTACACTGCACAGCACACTAGGGCAGCTGGAGGGATGTGTGTGCAGTGAGGACATTATTTCTAGAAAGGCCAGAACCTGCAGAGCCTGGGATCTTCCTGCTGCTTCAGTCTGACTGGAGAGCACATTAATCAACTTAAAAACCTGCCTCAGTGTGCTTGTGTTACAGACACATATTACTATAATTATTAATATGTATTTCTATATACAGCTACCTAATTACACAATTAATATTATATTTCAATAATATTAATTATTATTGGGTTATATATTGGATTATATTATTGGATATATATTGGATTCGATAATTAGTATCTAATATCGATTCATATAAATATGTGATTATAGATGTAGCAAGTCACACAAGCACGTGTCATTTTGCAGTCAAATGGAGCACAGTAACTCTTGCCTGAAGCATAAAAATATCATAGCAAGAGGCAAGGGATTTGCAGACACAATTAGGAAAGAAGCAGCATGGTGATACTGCAGGTTTGCCTGTAAAACACTCTTGAAACAGCTATTTAACACAGGAATTTTTATTTTTTTTTTTTTTTTTTTTTTTTTTTTGTTTAGGAAAAAACACTCATTTCACTTTGATGGGAGCTAGAACTTTTACCTAGAATAAACCCTCCACATCAGTCACCCACATTATCCCTTCTTACCCTGCACTCTGAAAAGACTGGCTGTAAATTTCACATCGACACTCAGTGACTCAAACCCTATTTTTCTTTAAAGTCTCTCAGATAAACTGAAGGAGATTCAGGTGAGATCTCTGCTCATAACGACAGCAAGACAAGAAATATCCCCTTTATGAATAGCCCAAGCAGCCACTATTCAGGGCCCTGATAAATGACACTATTTGTTTCAAACATTCATAATTCAGTGAAAGAAAATGCTTTTTTTATTATATTGGACACAAACTCCTCTTTGAAACTTGCCCAGACAAGATTTTCTGTCCCAGTGGAAGAGCCAGAAAGCACCAGCCAGCACATAGGGCTGGCAGCTTGGCATGGCCAGTGGGCAGGGTGTGGGAACGATGGCTCTGAACAACCTTCCTGCTTCCTGAAGCCTGGAAATCATGGCAACTTTCAGGGGGAAAAAAAAATAAAATAAAAGCCACTGTTTTGGACTTAAATATGGATTCAGGAATTTAGATTTCTGATTGTATAATCATTTTGGCTAGAAACCATGTCTGTGTTCCCCAATTACATCTTTCAAGTTTATTTAAGAAAAATAATTAAAAAAATTTGAAGTACTTAAGTACTTTTTACATGTGAAATTACTTAAGAGGGTGACACACTGCACAGGTCACTGCAAGTCAAATGCTACAACCATGTGTTAACAATGACTCATGGAAGATTCAGTAGACATTTTCTTTAGTTTATGTGTTTTACCCGTTAAGGCAAGGATGTCAAAAATAAGAAGAAAAAGAAGGGAAGAAAAGGTGAGGAGAACCACAGGGCTGCTTATCCAGAGAGCCCCCCCTGCATGCTGCTCACCTGGAGACTCCCGTGTCCGCTTGCGTTCCAGCAGGGAAGAATCAGGACATGGCTCCAGCGAACACCAGCTTTCACGGTTTATCTGAAAAACAGACCAGAGCAAATCAAAGAAGGGTCACTCTCACTATCATCCCTGTCAGCCTCTTCTGCCATGTCACTCTGCATCAACCAGCAGATATATAGTTATGGCTTCATTTTGTCCCAATAATAAGTCTCAAAAATCACACAGAATCACAGAATTGTTAGGAATTAGATGGGACCTCGAAAGATCATCCAGTCCAACCCCCCTGCCGGAGCAGGAACCTAAATGAGATCACACAGGAAGGCGTCCAGGTGGGTTTTGAATGTCTCCAGAGAGGGAGGCTCCACAACCTGCCAGGGCAGCCTGATCCAGTGCTCTGGCACCCTCACTGTAAAGAAGTTCCTTCTGAAATTTAAGCGGAACCTCCTGTGTTCCAGCTCACACCCACTGCCCCTTGTCCTACCATTGGGCATCACTGAGAAAAGCCTGGCTCATCCTCCTGACATTCGCCCTTAACATATTTATAAACATTAATGAGGTCTCCCCTCAGTCTCCTCCTATTTTTTTTATTTTTTTTAGCATCACTAAACAAACCATTAAAGTACACCAGAAAGCTTTACTGCTCCGTGGACAGTATGATTTCAAGGTGGCTCCCACTTAAGGCAAGAGTTCACAGGGAGGATGAGCCAGCATTCAAGCTACTAGCTGAGGACTGAACAAACCTGGCTTCAATTCTCACTTTGATTTGTAGCAGGACCACAGGCAAGATACTTCTCTACTTTAGGTCTCAGTTCACTACACACAGAATAGCAATTCCTTACCACCCATATTGCTGTAAAGAAAATTACCTTAAAGATAGTAAGGCGCTCTGATAATGTGGAAATGAGGGCTAGGGAAGTGTCCAGGTCATGGTGAGAACCAGAAGCACTTTATATATTTAACATGTTTGCCTTAACTGAAATGATGATGCTATAAACCCCCATTTTAACACTAAGACACATCACATGGTTTATTTCAAAATCAACCCTTATCATCTCACCCTGTCCCTCACTCCTTCCGTGACTTCCAGCAAGGATGACTGATCTGTTCTTAGTCTTCTCCCCCCTCTGCCTCTGCTTTACTCTTCCTCATTTGAGTTGTGTTGTCCAACATTCTGACTCTGAAGTCTGCTGGACTATCCACAACCCCTGGTTCATCCAACATACACTTCCCATGGCTTTTGTCTACAGCTGGTAGACTCTGGAAGCCCCTTTGCTCTCTCTCCTTCAGCAGCTTTGCCATTCCTCCTAGCCAAATGCCTCTATCAAATGCAAGCAAATCTCGCCTGGACAATCCCACGTCCTGTGTCATTAAATCCAGAGATCATTTCCCCTCCCAACCTGCCTCAACACACAGTATCTCACATGTTATGTTGTAGGTAAAAGAAAGCTACTGAAATGGATGGCTTTGTCTGCTTTTATGTGCCAACTATTTCTCCTACCCGCTCTGGTTTTCCTTTTCTTTCCTAAAACAATTTCCTTTTCTCTCTCTCTGTCAAATATAAGCCTTCCAGTACCTGAAGGGCCTCCAGAAGGCTGGACATGGACTTTTTACAAGGGCAGGTCATGACCAAACAAGGGGAAATGGCTTTAAACTGGAAGAGGGGAGATTTAGATGAGATATGAGGAAGAAATTCTTCACTGTGAGGGTGGAGAGACACTGGAACAGGTTGCCCAGAGAAGCTGTGGATGCTCCTCCCTGGAAGTGTTCAAGGCCAGATTGGATGAGGCTTTGAGCAACCTGGTCTAGTGGAAGGTGTCCCTGCTGATAGCAGGGGGGTTGGAACTGGATGATCTTTAAGGTCCCTTCCAACTCAGACCATTCTATGATTCTATGAAATAGAGAATTTTACTATTTACTTTTCACCTCTGACCTGTCTTCAAATCTCCTCCATTATCCTGCTCCTTTTTTGCAGTCCCTTGCTGGATTCTCACCCTCTGAATGTTCTCCTTTCTCCCATGTTATACAATGCACTGCTTTTTTCCTTTTTAAAATAAATAAATAAATAAAGACAAACCAAGACTCTCCTACCCTTGACCTGACTTGCTGCTTTGACTAACGACCCATGTCCTTCTTCCCTTTCCTGCCAAGATATGGAACTTGTTATTTGCAGCTGTTGGCTGGTGCTCCTCTCCAATCTGGCTGCATCCCCTGCCCTTCAGCAGAGGGGCTCCTGCCAGCACCCCCACTCAACCCTGGCTCCCCACACCACAGAGCAGTCAACGCTCCACTCCCCCAGACCTGACAGCGACTTTCTACAGCACATATTTCTTCCTTAGGTTTTGTCCTCCTCCATACTTCTGTGTTGACAAAATGGGGTTGGAAGGGCCTTTGACAGGTCAGCTAGTCCCTTTCTGCTGCTCCAAGTCAGGCTCAACTATAATCTGAGAGGTCTTAAACCAACGTGCCCTTAAAATCTTCCAGCAGCAAGGATGTCATGACCTTCCCCAGTCAGCAGTTCTTGCTGGGAGAGACAGGGAACGAGCAGAAAAGATCTGAGAGGGGAAAAATGAGCAGGAGTCTCCCAGGAGAGTCAATGGAGACCTCACACTCTACCAGAGCCAGGTCTCAGGGTGACCTCAGTGCACGCCTCACCTGGACACCCCTCCCCACCTCCATGCAATTTTGCAAGCTATTTTTCTTAGGTACGATGTACACTTCCTATCACTTGCTCGCTCATATATATACATTATATACACATTAATATAAGACCCCATTAGACCCCTAAATGTACATACATCTCAGATCCCATCCTTCTCTGCACCTCTACTCAATGCACACACACCTTCTCCATTTTACATATATTATATATCTACTAAATGAGAGGTGGAGAGGGAAAGACAGGCAGTCTGAAGTTTGAGAAAGGCTTTTGTAGGCAAATACTCAAAAGAATGATTTTTTTGTTTGTTTCCCAAAGTGACATAAAGATGCTGAGTTTTAACTGTTGCGTGGACAGTGGGTCACCATTCGAATTCTTTCAATGGAAGAAAGAGATGCCCTGTTCTCAGTAAGGCTGAGGGGTATCTAACCTTAGCAATTAAACTTTACTGCAGAATTTATACATACTTTTTAGTCTTAAAAGACCTGTAAAGTCAAGAAATATCACATTATGACTGTAAAGTCAATAAATAACAAGTTAATAACCTTCTCTCTGCAGCCAAAGCAGAATCTATTTTGCAGCACACAGTCTTACATTTTATTAAAGGCAAATCTGGAGGCTGAGCCTGAACACACACAGGAGAACAAATGCAAATGTGCTCAAGTCCACACAAATGAAGAAACAACCCATTTCAGACATAAAATCAAATTCTGCCTCCTTCTGACTGGCTCGCACCTAACTCCTTCCTCATCCTATTGAGCCTGATCCTCCTTACACTTAAACCGATGTATCTCCATCAAATTTAAGGGAACCACTCCTGATTTATACTGATATTCACTATTGGAAATTGATAATTAAACATCCTGTTCAATAATTAGCAGTAAGAAAGCAAAATATGAGGAGGTTCAATTCTATCAGTTGATTTGTAATAGAATAAACTATATTAGGCTGAATTAACATTGTATTTTTTCCTTTAATAGAACCAATTGAGTCATTCACTGAAAATGCATTATAGACATTGGCATTTTTTCAGAAAAGATTTGAGTATTTTTCCCATTACCCAGCCAGCTCTCTCCTCTGCCCTGTGACTTTGCCAAGTATTGAAAATGTCTGGTTTTCTCTAAAAAAAAAAAAAAAGTAATGAGAGCGCAACACTGAGGTTTAAGGTGCTGTTTCAGATATAACCGATTAGCTACAAAATAAAACATTAGGAACTAAGTATCTATCTCAGTAGCCCTCATTCAGGAATAAAAATAATAATCATCAAAATACAAAGGAAATCACTACTACATACAAGTATTCCTTACACTAAAATGAGACCAGATAGGATTTGAGGGAGGTTTATTGTGTGCTCTTGGGAAACTGGGTGGTCCACAGATACTCAAAACAAACTCCATTATCGACAGCACAAGACTGAGTGCTGGGATCCCTCCTCAACAGCTGAATTTTTAAGGTTTAAGGCCAGGCTGGATGAGGCTTTGAGCAACCTGGTCTAGTGGAAGGTGTCCCTGCTGATGGCAGAGGGGTTGGAACTGGATGATCTTTTAGGGCCCTTCCCACACAACCCATTCTATTCTATGATTCTATGAATTCTGCTCATATTTACTCAGGACTGCAGGTATAGACAGTAAGGACTATAGAGAAAATACTATTATAAAATATATTTCTCCCTTCTTCCCTCTATTTTGATGAGAGAAGCCCAACGACAGGATTGCAAACTGGTGGCCACAGGAGATGTTAAAACCCCCACCACTCTTTCTGCCTTGCCCACACTGATTACAGCCCATCAATTCTGGGCATCCCAAGTCTCTGTGTTGGGAGCAGAGGGTGCAGCAGTGTTCAGATGGCAGAAGGGAATATGAAACAGTCTCTGGGAACGGAGGTTTAATACACAGCTCTTGAAAAAACGCCAGGAGAGAACCCGCTATTTTTCCATGCAGAAGCCTGAATGTGTTTATCTGCAGCTCAGACACAGAATGAATCATGGAAGCACATCCCCAGGCATCAAAAAGTGAATCCTGAAGGATCTGCTGTTTGCCTGTGAAACACTAGCAGACCAAATGTCCAAAGAGGGCTCAGGACACCAGCTGGAGTTGCAAGCAGCAGACAGTTTGATTCCTCTTTCTGGGCACACACGCATCTATTTCCTGACTCTCAGAGCCATCTTCCTCCAGACATTTAATTTGAAACTTGAAGTGACTTAATGCAGAAACCTCTTTGCATAAGAAAAGCACAGTGCTGGACATCCTTGGAGAGAAACGGGGCTGGGACGTCCTCCATCAAGCAGAAACAATGAGTGACCCCAGCCCCTATTCCCAGGCTCCTCCTTCCTCTCTCCCTGCACAACAGTCTTGGCTGAGGAGTTCTCTGATCTCCTCCAGCACCCGTGCTCCTGTGCGGTGTCTGCCCCTGAAAACAGAATCAGAACCTCCTTCTCAGAAGACATTTCAAAAATTTCTGCTTCTGACACAGCGGTGGGGTGGAGGGCTTGCTAGAAACCCTCACCTCAGGGACCAGTTGCTACCTGGCTCCCATGCACCTCTCCCACCTTTCCTTTGTGGAAAAGTCCTTTTTCTCTCCCTCTGGTTTTATTTTAACTCTTCTTTCACAATAAAGAAAAGACACACTGACCTCTCCAGGAAATCTTCCGCTATTTTAAAAGTTTGCACTTGTCAACCTTACTGGTAGTGATATAAATCAACATCCTGAGCAGCAGGAACCAGATGATTTTAACTTTAATTTCCTAGCAAATCTCTAGAGATTCATCTTCCCTCCATATTGTTTTAACTTTGTCCTAAATTTACAAGTTTCCATTTCTCTCCTTTTTTTTTCCCCAGCTTCCAGACTAAGTTCTACCTTGCAGCTAAAACCAGATACCATTGCACATAGGAAAATATTTAGTACAGTAATTCTAGCTTGCTTGGTGTATCATTAAGTACTTGTACACCATACTGAGCAATAACTGATACTAGGAAAGATTTGGAATATCCATTGAAGAACAAAAACAGCAGAAAACAAGCAATAATTTAAACTCAATTCTAACTAATTGCTTTTAATAATAAGAAATTATACTTTTTTTTTTAATGTTAATCTTAATTATTCTCTAGGAACAAACTGTTCCTGAAAATTTCCTGTAGGACAGTTTTCACTGAAGAAATTTGTACACATAACTGGAATTCAGTGTTCATTCTGAGCAGCTTTTAACTTCACAGTATCCAGTTGCCTCCAATTCCTGAACTAGAAACTACAGCAACAGCTGATTCACCTTCTTAACAAAAAACACCTTTCAAGATCCTCCAAACCTCTTTTAAAAGGAGCATTAGGGATAGAACACCTGGGGAAGGAATTTCCACTGTCTTCCTTCAACAGCCATTGATGCAAAAGAACTCCATATACACAAAAACTCACATCAAGAGCAAAACCACTGCTCTGGGAAATCATCTTGACAGACAATATTAAGAGGAGACATTATCAATTTGTTTGTAAATTCCAGATTTCCCCCCCCCTTTTTTTTAATCTCCCTGTTTATTTCCTTAGCTTTATCTTCAGGGGAAGGGTTTACC
Organism: Antrostomus carolinensis; assembly: GCF_000700745.2. NCBI lineage: Eukaryota > Metazoa > Chordata > Aves > Caprimulgiformes > Caprimulgidae > Antrostomus > Antrostomus carolinensis. The sequence continues at coordinate 97,723 of NW_010327880.1, forward strand.
ATGCAGATGAGGAACACAAAGACCATTCTCCAGTGAATGCCAAAAGGGACAAAGTGACAACACTTGTGTTTCTACAATGATTTGTATAGAGATTCATCTTCTAGCACTATGAATTTGCTACACTGAGCCTTTTAACTTTACAGAGTTGGTGACACTGCAGCAGGACATTTTTTTCAAGGAGGTCCAAAGTGGCCTCGCTCACAGCAACAAGCGAGCAGTGCTATAGAGAACTACAGTAAAAAATTACACCAGAAGAGGCTCCTACAACCACAGGGTATTTTACATAACTGAATAAATTAGCACTTTGTGATATAAGAGCAACGCTGAATTCCTAGAGTGCACTTTTCTCCCTGGCAATGTCCCAACCGGGGAAAGGAACGTGTGCCCCAAGAACATTTTCCAGCCCTTGGCACTGGGATGTCCTCCACAAGCAGAATTGAGAGTCCTGATAATGAGAAACTTTAAAAAATAACAGCAATGGCTTTGCATAAACACCATCTCTTGACTAAAATGGGAGGAAAATTCCCACAGACATGTCTGTGCCCAAGGCAAAAACACATCTCTTTGATTTAGGTTATCCTTCCAGTTCTAATTCTACACAAGATGCAAACAGATAAACTCAGTAGTTCTGCACATTATAATAAATACACTTCTCTCCTGCTCTCCCTTCAATAACCAAACCAGTGGGGACAGATGTGGGATTAAAGTTCAGAGTCATTTTAGGGCCACAAATTTCAATGAGACACTGCATACCCATCATCCAAGGGATGGTACTTCCCTCAGAAGAAGAACCCCAAAGAAGGAATGAACACGTTTATGTGTCAAATAACCAAAAACATAAAAAAGAAAAAGCTTTGTAACTATGATAACATACAATGGAAGAAACATTAGTTTCAGTTAAATTGGGGACCTTCTCCACATACTACTTTTAGCTTCAGATGCCTCAAATTGCACTTTGCCTTAGGTGGGCAGAGTTCATTCCAGAGGATCTGCTCCATTGCTGGGGTAGAGCTACAAGAGCAGCCCTCTGCCAGGGAGCAGAATAACTACTTGATAACACTGCCTCTTCAATTTTAAAATGCCCTAATTATTTTTATAACATTGGGCTGGTTTTAATTTCACGAAAAACGTTCTGCTCTTTAACTGGAAGCTGAATGGGATCTGTTCATCTGAAGAGCAGCTAAGTCAAAGCTCATTTCCTCAGTTATGAAAAAACTCACACCTCCTGCCTACACTCAACGGTTTGAGCATTCACATACAAAGGTGAAACGTAGATGTAGGCAACGAGCAACTATAAAACATTTCCAGTTGCGATTGCTCAGTCTCCCATTCTCAAAGCGAGCCCATTTCTTATTTTCTAACTCCGCAAAGCAAGCCTCTTCATCCAGACTTGAACGCTTGTCCAACTTCACATATGTGTGCAAGGTGCCAGCCAGCGTGGTTTCCATGTTCTGTCCCTAGATAGTTATATTTGTGGTAGCAGACACAACATAAAAATGAGACAGGGCTGCCAATTCACACACGGGCACACTGAAACTTCCCATTTTGGGTCTTGGAACAACATAGCACAGACTGCTTTACCCTGCACGTATCTGCCCAGAGCTCTGAATTGTTCAGACAAGCAGATATTTGATGTGCTCCACATCTTCTCCCTCATCTGCTACAATGCAATCCCAGCAAGGAAGATGATGGTAAATTTTTATGTCATTTCTGTATCATCCAGGCTTCCCTGCACCGTGGCAAACCACTACGCTCAGTAACCAAGTTAATGAAGTTTGCATTATTACAGCAGCAAAAAGAGCTGTAGTAAAGATGAAGTCCTACCTCCGACAGAGGCTAGGACACTGATTTCATCATTGCCTCTTGCTTTTCCATGTGTAAGGAGGAGGAACAAACAATGTTAAAGCTAAAAATAATTGTGTGCATCAACCCCCAAAATTGCTGAGGTTTTGGGTTTTTTTGGTGGGTTTTTTTGTTTTGTTTTGTTTTTGGTTGTTTTTTTTCTTTTGTAACTTCACAAACCACTATTTCAGGCACAACCTAAACATGGAAAATTTGAGCCCACTGACCCTTCAGAAGCTACAGCATTGCAAAACACTCAGTAGGAACCAAAATTCTTTTGCAACTGTATCTAAAAATGGTCACAATCAACGCAAATATAATCCCATCTATAAACATTTAATAATCAAAATGACACAAGATCTTCTTTGTTCACAACTTGTTCCAGTTGTCCTTCTCCACCAGCTGTTTTTCTTTCCTATGTCATGATTACTGAGTTCCCTGTCTTAAAATGAAGCAAAGGACACATTCATCTCCCACTCAAAGAAAAGACAGCTTGTCTGAGTCAATCTGTAGGTCAAATCGAAAGCTGTTTGGTGCTTTGCAGGTATCTCGTTAAAATTTCATTCAAATTAAACACTCTTAATGGATCCTATTTGGGTTTGCTTTTGTTGTAATAATATTTACTTGCTTTTCAATACTTGACACTTAAGAAACCTTATCCTCCTGACTCACTAAAATACCATGACCTAGATAAGGTACAGTTTTATTTAAGTATTTTAATTAAAACCAAACCCAACAAAACTCCCTCATTAAGGGTCTGATCCAACTCCCATTAACGTCAAGAGATGATCTGCCACTGACGCACTCTAGTGCTGGCTTAGATCCCTAAATCATCAAAACTTAATTTCATCTACCAGTTATGTTATAGAAACCAACTAAAACACGAAGAATGACTGAAAAGCAAGTTCAAGTTGATTGTAACTACAGCTGTCACCAGCACCCTCCTATTTTAAACATCTGCAGGCTGTACAGCCTGTGTTTGGAGCAGCAATGCGTGCACACACGCACACATATATGGACACTGAGTCATTTGCAAGAACAGACAGTATAACCCACAGTTTTGAAACTCAATTAGGAAAATACTAGTGGCAACTAACAAGAGCCACATTTTGTTATAAAATCCAAGCCCCACTGAACAAAAACTAATTTAAGGAACTGATGACATCAGAAATACTGAAGTTGGATAATTATAGTGAATTACGTTTGAACCCAGGCATTCAGATATTCTTTATAGAGAAAAAGATTGTTTTTCATATTAGCAATTGAAGTTATCGGGGGTACTTCTCCCAAGAATTAAGTAGTCATTTCACACGAGTAGTGTGTATACAATATGTCTACATCTTTAATGACTCACAGGGTGTCTAGAGATTGGATGCCATGGGATTCAATCCACAACGAGCACCATCAACACGAGAGTTCAAAAATACTCAGTAAAATTGTGTTGGTAGAGAAAACAAGTTGTGGTTATTCGTGTCACTAAAAAACAAAGGATGCATTGAATTAAAGGAAAATATTTTTACTCCTAAGCAGCAGAAGTTAATAAGTGCTAGGTCTATATTGCTGCAGATGAAGTAGAACAAGAATTATCTGAAAATATATTTTTTTAATGCTCTCAACTCTGAAACAAGGGCATGAAGCAAAAAGCATTAAAAAGGAAACCACGCGATCATGCAGAAACCCACTGCCTCAGCTAAGAAAAGAGAAAAAAGGAGAGGGAAAGGAAATGCTCTTCCAGGAGTTCAGATCTCTAAGTTGGGCCGTGTTTTGCAGTCTCTCTGGCTGCTTTCCGATTTCCATCTACTTTGCCAGGAAACTGCTGAAGCTCCAGAAAGCTGTTACTGAGAGTGGACATTCCCAGACTGCCACTGTGCCATTTGGTGGAGCACTTGCTAATTTTAGATTAGAGGAGGAACACACTGGGACAATTAGCCAAGAGCCACTCCTAGCTCTCGTTCCAACCCATCTTCAGACAAAACTCACACCCAAACACTAAGACCGACAGCAACAACCCTTCAAACACAAACAAAAAACCAGAGGCAAAGGAGAATCCACTATGCCTTTTTTGGCAGAATACATCTTTCAGGGGACATGTGCATTTCAACCCCAAAAGCGACCACTGAAAAGGAAAACCCTTTGCCAAATGGCACCTTATGCAGAAAACCCACCTGCAAGCGGTGAAGGCTGCAAAACAGGAGGAGACTGTTTAACAGTAGACGACAGGGAAGTCTGCGAGAGAGAGCTCCCTGAAAGAGTTATCTGATTGCATGCCCCAAGAGATTATCTGGTTGCAGGGATAAGAATAATTGCCACAAAATGGTTTGACAGCACTCAAAACCACGTCCATGCTGAAGGGCTAAAGCTCTCCCACCTGTTCCCCCTCTCAGCACCAACCAATTGGGGGGGGCACAGGTACAGATCGACCCGTTTAGAGATGGGGAAAGGAACCCATAAATAAGTGTACACAAAGATCATACCTTCAACAACACAACATCTACAGTCCTGTCCACCTTGGAAATGTCGCACAGGCTGTATCGCCTCTTATGGCGTTCGTACATTTTGTCCAAAAAGCCAGGAGTGGAGGAGCAGAGCCCAGCATGAACCCCGGGCTGAGGGCGGCCAGGAGAGCTCCAGACCTCTCACATACGTGCTCAGAGGAGTCCCCGTGTCTCAGCACCACCAGCCTGTCCGAGCCTCTTAACAGGAAAAAGAAAATCCCAGAGCTGCGACTGGCAGATAAAGTCTTCTCAGAACAGATTTGCTTATACAGGCAACGCAGGAACTTATAGCAAACAAAAGATATTTGAAGAGAGCTTTATACATATAGGATTATTTTTTTTTGCAACTGCTAAGAATGGTATCAGCCTTCCTATTATAGGAATAATAATAATAATAAAAAAAAAAAATTTAAAAGTTTTCCAGACAACTTCGATATCCAAAAAGCACCAGAATGAAAATCCTGCCCGAAAAGAGAACAAAAG
>NW_010327880.1:102638-103678 GCF_000700745.2 Antrostomus carolinensis
AAAAAAAAAAGGGAAAAAAAAAAAAAAAAAAGCCGATCACTGTATCCAATGTAAATAAATAGTCACCAACGTGCTTTTCCTTTCATGCCCTCATGCACTGAAAGAAACAATTAAAAAAAAAGTACTTTCCTCCTTTTCGAGTCAGTCCACTGTTCACCAGACAAGAGGGCTCGGTTTTGCGTTAAGTTCAAATTTCTAATGACAGCACAGGGTAAAAGGAAAGAAAATAATGAAATAAAGCCACTCCCTCCTGATTTGGGCTGGGACGTCACCACTTGCCTTTTTAGTCCTGCACCAGTGTTCTCCCAGCTTTCAAAATTTCTTTGCAGTTGTGGGAGCATGATTCATCTGTTCAGAGAGAGGGAAAAAAAAAGAGGAGGGAGGTGGGGGGAAGAAAAAGCAGCAGCTTTTCTTCACCAGCCGCTTCCACCTCCGGCTGCAGGCGCTTGGTGTGTGTTTTCTCAGTCGAAAAAGAGACTGAGAACTAAAGGGACGTGTTTTTGGAGAGGTAGAAAGACTCTTCCCTCTCCCCCAGGCCAGGTGAATGAAAGATAATTTTAGGCTTAACGCTTCCCCAAAACAGGAATGGAAACTTATGATTTAATCAGCGCTCATTAAAAAAAAAAAAAAGAAAAGAAAAAAAGAAAAAAGGAAATCAGCCTTTTTATTTTTGTTTGCAACACAGAGCAAAAGATTTCCGCAACTTGTTCTCCAAAAAACCACATTTTTACCTCTTTTATTCTAATCTGAAAGGTAGAGCTTTTTTCCTTTAAAAGGAAAAAAAAAAATCAAAACACACTGAAGTTTTTTAGTAACGCTGGGCCAGTGGGAGAGTCTCTCCCCTCTCAATAGCTCATTCACATCAGCTGGGCCCTGCCTGCACACTGCCACATGGCTTCCTGTTTTCAAACTGCCCCCTTACAGCCCCCTCCGCTTTCCACCCCACCCTGACCTCTCCAGGGATGAAATCTTTCCATACTTCTCTGGCTTTAGACATTCTCTCATTCACCGATTCAAAAGGGAATGGGGGCGGTTGGGGG
>NW_010327880.1:103717-119500 GCF_000700745.2 Antrostomus carolinensis
GAAGAAAAGGGGAAGGGGGGGAATTCTGTAGTTCCGTGTTTGTATTGAGCAGAACTCGCTGCTTTTCTGGGTAGAAAAGCTGGAAACTCAGGAACTGTTAATCCCGTGTTGCAAAGCAGGAAACACAGACATCGGAAACGGCGCTTATCAACCCAGCGTTTAATTGCAGATCTCCAAAAGCCATCCGCCACGGCGCCGGGTGAACCGGCCCACCTCCTGCTGCTGGGATTTGCTCCACTCCTGGAGCTTAGTTAAGGGTTTGTAGGTCTTTTCATGCAGCCCTGCAGGGTGGCCCTGGTCCCCTGGTTGCACGAGGCACTTTGTAACCACCAGCTCAAGCTTTGGCATGGGTGATTGAAACCCCGCAACCTGCCAAAATGGACAAAAAGTGAGTTTTTGGGGTCTGAATGCAAGAGGAGTCTTCCAAAGGAGGTCTAAACTCATCTGCTGCCAGCAGGCACTCCAGCTTCTTTCTTTCCAGTGCCACCCAGCTTCTGGCCATCCAAAAACACAGCACCAGCAGCCTGCTTGTGAGTAACACAGGAACTGACTCCTTTCTGTGCCTATTTGGTAAAACACCAAAGAACAGGAGTTTACAGAAACTCAAAGTACAATTTTGGGCTCTCCTGGATATGACACTTCCAATCCATACCAGCCACATTGTGCAAAAGCATAATTACCCTCTAGATTTAGCAGACTCAGTAAGCGAGCCGAGAAGGGCATCTTTTCCTACGACTACAGCACGGCTTGGTGGCATGGTGGCCAGCCACTGCTTGAAGATCCACCTTTGGGCATGAACATGTCCTCATGCACTGGGGTGGGCTGGGGACTGGCAGTGGATCAGCTCCTCCTGGTAAGTGACGCAGGTACGCTCTTACCTAGTTCAACGCGAGGTAACTCTCCCCACTTTCATTAGGCTCCAGTCTCTCCCTCACAACCCAAAGCTTCATCTCCACCACACCACCGGCTGAACTGAGGAGGATTTCTTCTACAAGGCTCTCTTACAGTTACAATCCCCAGCTTGTGAGCAGAGCCAATGACTCTGTTCTCCTCAACAACAAGCGGAGCTTCTGCTTTCAGTATTAGGACACACACGAAATGTGGTAGTACTTTGGGGACTTTCTGGAGCCACCAGTTTTCTCCACAAGTAATGAATCCCAGCAATCATGTGCCCGTGGAGATGAGGAATCAGAAATGGCTGTGACAGCATTCCAGCCCTTCAAACACTACCATAAAAGGCAGGGATTTCCTCAAATCTAAATTTACAAGGCAGGAACCTATAAACAAAGTGTGTGAATTTAGTTCAGGTAAAGGAATTTGCAGTAGTTGCTGTGTCTTAACGATGCTCTAATGTTTCATTATGAAGTACTCATTTTTTTTAACTGATACAGCAGTTAATTTTATTTTTAAATCAATTTAATGATGGCTGGTGGTTTCTAAGGCCAAGATTTATCCAAACGACAACTGCACAGCTCTGTCAAAGTGCTCCACTTAACCGTGCTTCACCTCTGAACCACAGAACCCCTCTGGCAACCAGAAGATGTTCAGCTGCAGGGTTCAATGCCTGCCTTGCAGAGACAACTGCCATGTGAGCATCACAAGTGACTGTGATAGCGCATCTTCCACAGAGATGTGATAGGTCTGACATGCAGCTCCATCAACACCCAGTCTTTTGTGGTTCACGTTATCCACCCTTCCTACAAGTCAGGAGAAATGAGAAACACCTCCAGCCAACAGAGGTGGGAGACCTTCATAACAATCTTCATAGCAAGAAGTTAAAAAGAGGTGGTCAATTTTTCTGAGCCATGCACAAGTATCTTGGTATGGCCAAAAGCCACGAGTAACCCAACGTGTGCCTTCATGGGGCTGGAAACAGAAAGTTCAGGTGTACGTTGCAGGCAGGTAGAGAGAGCGGGGCAGGGAAGCTGCCAAGCCAGTGCCAGGCAGGGTGACTCTAGGCACAGCATGTGTCCCAGGACTCAGTACGCATCCATCCCTACCTGCGAATCAAGATGATGACCTGCCTTCCTCCATAATTATGTGTCTTGATCTAGTAAAGATTGCCAACGGAACCCTTTGGACTCTTCTACACCTTCACCCATAGAGGGGAATAATCAACAAAACCAAACAAATAAACCAACAAAAAATATCCCCCCTCTCTCCCTTCTCTTTTCCTTTTCAAATTTAAGCTTCCAAATCCCTAATTTGTTCCAAGATTTCTTCTGTGGTTATGTTCCTGACTCACAGCCAAGATCAGGAGGCCAGTGACGACTACAGACACACAAAGTCCATCTCATCTTCATTTCCAGACTTTACTGTTGAAGGAGGGGGAGAAACGCAATATAAACAAATAGAAGATAAAGTGCCAGACACACTCCCCCTTGGGAGACCATCACTCTCTTCCCACATGAGGTGGGGCTTTTACTGCATTGTTTCAAGCTCGAAATCTTGCCTTGCACACAGCCTTATATACACACAGGCACGCCGAGCAGACGCAGAAGACAGACTCAGCCTGGACGAAGCAGAACAAAGGTTTCCAGTCTCTTTTGTCCATCTATTTAAGGCAATTCACCGAATGCCATATGCACGTTTACACAGTATATAGTATTCACGCTCAAACCCACAATGCACCAGACAATCAGAGGATAAAGATTAAATTAATTTTTTTTTTTTTTTAACAAGTAAATAATTATCTTTTTTCTTTCTTTTTTTTCTTTTTTTTTTTTTTCTTTTTTTACTGCAAGTTGCTCAAAATGGAGCAGAGACACGAGCAGCAGCCTGGGCCACTGGCTGCTGATGCGACAGTTCTAGGCTCCTTATTGAAAACATCTGGAAACGCTGAGCCGCTTTGTGCAGACAGGAGTTTGAAACTATCCAATTGTTTCATATCCAAACCAAAGTCCAGCATTGCGGATTTCAAGGGAAGGAAAAGAGGGGAGAGGGGGAAAAAAAAAAGGCAAAAAAAAAAAAAAGCCCTCAATGGCACCATATGATCTGTAACTCATCCAGATAAAACTCCTCCTCCTCTACCCACTACCAGACCTCTTAATGACAAGGAAATCATGGTTATTCTGAAACAGACGGCACTATTGTTATCTGTTTCAAATTACTTTTGCCATATCGTTATGAAACACTGAAAATGATGCAATCTGCAGAAATACTCAGGCATATTAACTTTTTTAACTGCGGCTCTGATAGGAACTCATGGAGCAGTAGATGAAAGAAAAAAAAAATCTCCCTGTTTTAAGCAAGTCAAAACCCACTTTTGGGTGCTAAACAGAGGAGGTAATAAATTTGTCAGACAGAGAGAAGAATTACAATTTCAATTGGTCTTTTCTTAAAAGAAATCAGCTTTTTGGAAAGAGTTTTTAAAATCTGATGGTTTTGGCACTTGCAAGGATAGACAAAACAAACCCCTTTTTTCCTAAAACTAAATAAGGCAAAGGAAATCTGCACTCTAATACTGCAAAGCCTGCAAGAGGAGCATGTCCAATCTGGGAGGAAGCACACATCCATCGTGTCTGCTGGGAGGCAGGTCAGCACCGCGCAAGAGGAGACCGAGACAGATGCTCGGATGTGGATTTTGAAGAAGACCAGGCAGTTGCTGAACGCTAGTGAGCACTCATGTCACAGACCTTGGGAAGGAGCCCTGGATGTTAGATAACGCATTTCCCATTTCTGCAGGAGCACTGCAAGACTGAGAGGAGTTTTGTGACTGACCTGCTCCCACCCTGCCTGTCTGTCCATATCCCTGTGGTGGCACTTTGGTCCAGGGCCACATCCCTCCGGCCATAGCATGACCTGCCAGCACCCCAAACAACATCCTCTTCATGAGGTGGCCCCGAAAGGCTGGTCATGATCTTGGATTCCCCTATGAGGTAGGGGATGGAAAGAAGAGGAGTCATGGAACAGGACAAGGACAGTCCCTGTGACTGGACATCATAAGGATCCCATCCATGGCAAGCACCGTGCTGCTGTAAGGGGGAAGGTCAGCGCTGCAGGCAACAAACCTTCGCAGTCCTGATCCTTAAAACACCTCAATATTTAGCAGTTTGACTTAATCCTTGGGGCAATTGTCCACAGTACCAACACAAGTTTTATTCTCCAGCCTAGGAAACCCCAACTCTCCTACAACTTCTCTATTTAAAGTGTTCAGATCTTCATGCAAAGGTCTGGAGAGAGACATTTCCTCGCAGAGCAGTATTGTGCTTTGGGACAACACGACTGAGCTGAATTTTATATCCAACCAAATGCTGTTTGCAGTCTGTGTTTGAGCTTGAAGACATAACCATTTAACTAATAGCTGAGGAACCATGAAGGAGGAATGAGAAGGGCTTGGAAAGCTGTCAGACACAGAGATACACGGAGCATGTGTTTTGAGAAAATACAAAAACACCTTGAGAGACCTTCAGCCATTTCCTGACCTTCCCTTTTCTAATATTTCTCAGAGACTCAGTGTACGTTCCTCAGGAATTTCTATTGTCCAAATAACCTTCGGAAAAATGCTGAAGCTTTGGTCTGCCACGGAGCGTGCCTGAACATCCTTCCAGAGGAAGTCAACTGCCCATCTCACTGCTCCCAAATGGCAACAGGAGAAACACATCCCACGCAACAGATTAGCAACCCCTCAGCTGACTTTACATCAGTTTGCAACATCTAGTTCTGCCTTTACCAAAAATAACCGCAAATCAAGATGTCTGGCTGGCTGAAGTGCTGTGGGATCTTGGACCGCGCCACAGATATTTATTAGCAAGTTATGGGAGTTGAGAGAAATACTTTTCCCTGTCAGACACCAGGCATGCTGTTTCACCCTGTGAATTCCAGCACCCTGAAAACAGGGAGGAGAAAACATGAGTGGATAAAGTGGGAACAGTCCCCAAAACAGGCACTTGAGCTATGACCTGCAAAACAAATCAGCCTCCCAGAAGCAACCTGCGCTGCACGTCCTCTGTGTCCTCTGGGATGCTGCTGCTCCCATGTTCAGGCACTTCCCGTGAGGGCACAGGGTCTAATTATCTACAGACAGGTAAAACACAAAAATATTGGAGTCTTTCATAAAGAATACCACAATTTTCAGTCAAGACATTTGGATGGGAGATATTCTGTTGGTTTCACAGCTGGCTCAGCCCAGCCTGAAGCTGCTGCTGAAGCAAGTCCTCAGAACTAAAGCTGGTCACGTTAGCTCAGCTTAAATTTCCTTTTATGTTTTTCAGCTGCTAGTAATGAACATGCAAATTTTACATGCACATAATGAGCAATAATCTTTGCTAATTATGGTGATTCAAGCCTCCCACTCTAAAGGCAGGATTACAATTTCTGGGATTTGGAAATATAACAATATAAATAAAAGTATTTGTTGTATGTATAGGAGTTTTCAAACCACTGTAAACATTATACAAGCCACTTGAAATTGGTTTGCATGGGCCATCTATTTGAAGGCCTGCTCAATCCACATCACTCCCAAACAGGCAATGACTAGTAACTCATCCTACAGAGGAGTTAAGTAGGAGATCATTGCATTTGCTTCAAATGCAGGAAAAAAGGGATGTTTCATTATCTGTAAGGTTCACAAATATAAAACTGGAAGGAATTTTTCATTTTTATACCATGCATAATAAAACAAGCATATTCTCACATCACTTGGATAGATAGAGGATACAAGAAAGTATTGATTTACACAAATAAAAAGTATGTTTCATTATCCCTTAATAACAAATCCCAGAAAGAGTAAAGCCTTACAAGTTCAAGGTATGAGGTTAAAAATTAGGAGGAGTTTTTGTGCAGGAAAACGGACCACCTCGCATTTGCAGAGTGCAGGAAACATCCCATTGTATTCCAAAATAACAGCACGATACCTACGGCTGTAGGCACAGAACAGGAGCAGACAGACAATGCCTGAGCCGCTCCGGGACGTCTTGCCAGAACATGCCATCGGTGCCATGAAATGCCTGGTGGATGCTTCTATCTAAAGAACTTATGTATTTAGCTAAAAACAGAGCCAGGATAGCAGATTACATAGATGAATTGGTGGATAAAGCCCAACAAAAATGACGTGTGGTATCAGTGAGTAAAATTAATAGACAATATAAAAATGACACATCTTGAACTGAGGAAATTATTTAACTTTTACCATTCTCCAGTTTAATGCACTGTAATCTAACAGAAAAACAGCAAAGGGTCATTCAAATGAATAAATCATGCCAGAAAATGATTCAGCTTCCCTCTTTTTTTTTCTTTCCCCTTTTAACTGCAGTCCCTAGGACTCAGCCCTTGGGAAGCCCACACTGCCCACTGCATTGTCCTGGCCAGGCACTCTGTCAAAAGGGAAAAAGTTATCTCTTCTTTCATCTTGTAACTCGAAATCTGGGAGGGGAAGCGGTGGGAAAGCAGAGCACTGTACAAAGGCATCCACCGTAATTCCAGGTCAATTTTTTGCTTGGCTGCTAATGAAGGCAAGGGATTGAAGACACTGTGGTATTTGTTTTGCCCTTCCAATTTTTCTGTTTGCTTTGTTGGGAGGAGGATCTCAGACCCGACTGGTAACAGAGATGCTCTGAGTGTAGCCAAGCCCCCCTCTCCCCAGCAATAACAGACACTCCAGCTCCCCCTCCTACCTACACTCGCATCCAACCAATATTTTCATGCCCTCTCTACATGCATTTGGAAACTTGAAATAAAATCCAACGCAAACTTTGAGAGCAGGCATTTGGATTCCAGCTCCTGCCTGGGAGGTCTGCTTTAGGACCACATAAGTATTCATTTGCTCACTGTTTTACCCGTTTCCCTGGTAGTCCTCTGTAAAGAATATTAAACAAACATGTCTTTACAGCTCAAGAGCCCAGGAAAGAATGTTGACTTTGCAGAAGAAACCTGGTTTTTACCAATTTTTACCCCACTTTTATCCCTCTGGTCTAAAGACATACATGCAAAGGTAAGGATTCATGGAGTCCACAAAGCCATCATTAAGGACTGCTACACCGATACATGCTAAATACCTTCTCCTCTTTACCTCAAATTTAGAAAATATTCCTAAAGGAATTTCAAGACATAAAACACATGTATAATTAACAGCCAGATATGTAGAAGCATCGTCATTAGTGAGGAATTTTCTCAACTGTTTTCAATGCTCCAGAAAAACAGTAAAATATTTATTTTTAAGGTTATAAACTAACATATGCTACATCTTCTCTAACAGCTTTTCAAAGATTCCTTTACAGTAACATTTGTTGCTGCAGGAATAATTCCTAACTGGAGTAATAAATCCAAACCTTGCTCCTATTCCTCTCCACTCAGTTAAAGGCAGGGAATGTCCCTGAAAACACTGGGAATGTCAGGTCAATACAGGTGTTTTAGGAAAAGTTTAGTTGCTGGGTTTTTGTGCTCCCCTCTCTCATTTCCCACCTGCCACAGCTGCTGCACTTCCATACATTTAACAGATTTTAATCAATAGATAAATAAACAAATTGAAGCCAATGGACAGTGATAACTGGGGCCAAAAATGCCAAAACCCAGCATTTATTATATTTGTGAGACTTGCAATTTCCCTGAATTATCCTTCCAATTTGGACTACCCCAGGAGCTGCAAAGGAAAATGGAGCATCTGAAATTTCTCGCCAGTGACTACAAGGGAAGGGTTGGTTTTGTTTTCTTAAGAAGAAAGGGCGAAATGTTCTGGAGCTCTCTCTCGAGGCTAAAATCCAAAACATTTACAAGACTCAGAAGCATGAAAGCTTGCAGATAATCACCAGAACTGATGCCAGTTCAATCAAAGCAAACCAGTAACAGCAACTGGGAGGAGTACAGATTACACAGCATCGTTCTGTACAGAAAAAAATACCCTTTTCGTTATGCAACAGTTAAATAATTTAACTAGAAACCCCTTCTATCCCAAGTTAGAATTGCTGACTGCTCAGCTAGTTATTTTGGCTATTATGTAGCATTAATCTCTGCTGTTTCTGAAGTTTAGCCTTTTGGAGAAAAAAAAAGGCAACTTCAAAACATGCAAAAAATTAATGAAACCCATATGTGGGATACTGTCATTATTCCATGTTTATAAGAGGATCGAGTTTTGTTAAACGGGCTTATTTAATGCAGACGCATAAGAAAAAATAACCAGCAAAAGATCTGAAAGCTATTGAAAGAAAAATATTGTCTTTGTTAACCCAAGCAGCCAGTAACAAGCAAAAAAACACAATTTAAACTAAAAGCCACTATATATTTTGGTGCAACTTTGTTTACAGCTTCACTGACAGCATATAAAGTTCTCCTAAGTAGAGAAATCTCTCCTAGATATATTTTACCCTTTTGACTCTTTTCACCCCCGTACTGTGTTTAAGCTGGGACAACCTAAAAATCAATGGCTTATGGAAACATCTGTTGGTAAAGGCACACAGTTTAGACTTTTTTCAACAGCTGTTGTTATTTTATGCTTTTTTTGGCTAGGTCAATCAGTAAGACTGGAAGAAAATATTAGCTGGGCTCCTGTCCTGACTTTGGTCTCTCTCTAGCAGCTGCCATCAGTGCCCTGTTCCCTTCCTTGTCGTGGGAGTTTGGGGGAAAAAAAAAAGTCTGTATGTCCCTCAAGTCTGGTCTCACTCACCAGCCTCAGACAAGAAATAAAGGAAATACAGCTCCCAAACAGGCACCTTTGTTATCTCACTCACTCACCTAAATACTGGCTTTAAATATCCCCTGCTATAGCTGCTTTCAGCCCTGCACAAGGGAGCTGAACGCCTCACCAGCAGCACCCTCCACTGCCCGTCTCCGGGGCTCCCCCTTCTCTTTCCGACAGCGCCCCGCAATAAACCCCAGATTTGTGTTGCCTCCTCTCCTGTTATTTCACTGTCAGGATCCAGACATCTGCCGACATCCTCCGTAAAAGATAACACACGATATATTTTAAAAGCCAACCTGCCAAAAGGTATTTGAAGTGCCAGACACCATTATTTACCAGACAGGGAACATGCACTGCTCACAATAAGACATGCAAAAAACAACAGAATGCACTTTCCCTGGGAGACTAATGCTTACCTAAAGAAAAAATATAAATTCAACCAGAATTTAATATTTTTAAACATTTAATTCAGCTGCTACTTGAAACAATACGTTTCTATAAAAATTGTGTTTTCTTAGAAGAGAACAACACAATTTACAAAGCTTTTAAAGTGCTCTAAAAATCACTTTTTCAGTGTACACTCAAACCATCGAGAGCCAGAGAAAAGCAATACTCCAAGCACAGACTTCCCCCCTCCCCCTTGCTCTTTTTAAGAGAGATGATTTGTTTAATCTTACCTTCAAAACTTCTTATTTCCTTGCCATGCATTCCTAGTGCCACCGTTGGTATTGACTGAATTGTGCCAACCTTTACCCGAAAGGACAGTTGCAAGAAAAGCCAGTTTAAACAGAAACCACTTATCTACAGGAGGAAGAGCCTCAGGTTCACAAGCGGAGGAGATATTTCAGCATTAAAGAATTCTAGGAGCTACTCCAAGACACAAATTTTTGTTGACTGGTGCGCTGTAAGGATTTTAAGCCCAGAAAGAAGTTATTTATTTAGTCTATATACTTAGATTTATAACAAAGGCAGAGGATTCATCTACACTCTTCTGGGTGCCTTTTGCATCGTTTACAACATAAAAAGTAAACCTCAGCTTCCCCAAAGACAGAAAACAAATGATAAACAAGACTTGACAAGCAAATCCAGTGTTGCCCCCCCAAAATGTCCAGCTGTGTTAAAAAAAAAAAAAAGCGCCTTTAGAGGTTTCTCTCCACATCTCCCCAAAAATGCAATTTAAACCAGAATTTGTAAAATCCCCTACACTCATTTCAGCCCTTGCAGCAGGGAGCAAAGGACTCTTTCTCTCCCCTTTCCTTTTTAACACCATGGGACCCCAATCTTTACAACCAATGCATCCCTTTGGGTATCTGCAGGTGGGAATATTTGGAAGTGGTGTGTAAGCAGCCCTTCTTCCCTTTTAAAAGGCTCAAAAAAGTATGTTACTGCTCTTTTCTTATCCCTCACATGCAAGCCTAAGACACGTCCACCTCCTCCTGGGCAAGAGGGTAAGTATGCATTTCCTCACCTTGTTATGGTCAGTAAGTTAAAAATAAAAATCATAGTGAAACAAAACACCAAGAAATACTTCTTTAATCTCAGCAGACTTTAACAGCCCACCCCTGTCCATGCCTTTGGTAAGAATCAATGTGATCTGCAGTGTAACATTTTGAAGGAGCAGAAGAGATTTCTACATTCCCAAGCACAAGATCTCAGATTGAAACCAATGTTTCAGAGAACTGCAGCCCCAGCTTTTGAAAATGTGTATTTTGGAAATATATCCCTCCCAACCACTTTTAGGCATTTAATGTGTCCAGCTGTGTTAAGAAACGAAGCAAAAGTTCAGTGTCAAGTAAGTCAGGATTATGATCTTGTTGTGATTTATGGAGGTAAGTACAGTCTCAGACAGAAGAAAAACAAGTCCCTTGATGCTAAGCAGACTCCGTACCAGGGCTCAGACTAATGAGTTAGCGAGGGCGAGGCTTCACGTTCCTGCCTCTTATCTCACCAGCTCAAAGGACAACAGAGAAGAAGGAAGAACATATTCAGTTGGTAAATGAGATAGACAGACCCAGCGCCATGGTACTTGCAAACACAGTGTTAGTTTCTGCAGTAGAGAAGATGGAAATGCTTCGGGACAGGGAGGCACGTGGTATTGAGAAAGGTGTTGTACTTCCTGCAGGTAAGAGTATGTCCTCAAATAACTAAGCACATACATAAGGTGAAACTGCTATTATCGTGGCTGTAATGGTATCAGGATGTAAATACATCAAGGCAAAGTCTCCAGGGAGAAGTAATACCTAGCTAGGCTGAGAAAAATCCTAAGCCAAGCATCAGTCCTTCTGCAGGTCTGAAAGGTGAGCAGCATAACTCAGGCCAAACACAGGCTAGGAACAATTTCAGTGACTCAAATGACACGACCAGAAGAGAAAGCAAACGAGATAACGTAGAAATATTGGCTCTGTCTTCTGGCCTAGCCTCTTGGGCACAACTACTGCCTTCGTTTTTGCTGAGTATATCACTGGCACCAAGATGATAAACACAGTAAGCAAGAAGGGAGGGAGCAGCTAAGTTCACTACTGCTCAAGAGAAAATCAGAAGGTTAGCTACATCAAATACATGCTTATATAGGCATAAATTTAATGCATATGGGAAGCAGAAAGAAGGTGGAAGGAGAAGAATCTTGTTAGCTGCAAGAGACCAGGTGCAAAAGAAAGCCTGGTTTAGAATTTGTTCCTATCTGCTAATTTCCATACAGCTGATCAAGTATATTTCATTAAACTACCGCAAAACTCTTGTCACATTCTTGTTACAGCCTCCATGTTGGGGTTACTCCAAAGCAGAAGTTCAAAACACAGACCACAGGAGTAAAAACAACAAACTAGCGATGGAAGGAGGTAAACAGCAGTGAGAAGAAACTCTGTTCTTATCCCCTATGCTTACCTGCTCTGGGGTGTCCACAAAATGTCACTACTGTCCATGCTTTTTACAGGATCTGCATTTGGAGACATCACCTTTTCCTCGGTGTGACTGATGACTAACACAAGCCTTCTATCAGAATTCAGGAGTTTCCTTTCCTTGAAAGTTGTGATGCATTTGCTACCATGACAGTAAGGACAGCTCTAGCTGACCATGGCCAAACACAACACCAATGCACCGCTCTACCCCAGGGTGGTAAATTCTGACTTGCAGCTGCCTCTACTCAGCCAAACCCACTCCCTTTCATACCAATCAAGTGCTTTTATTTTAGCTATCATGTGATTGGATACCAAATCACTCAGGCCTTCTATATAAACTATTTTAATCATCCACTGCAACACTATCCATCTATTCTTGTTTCACAGACCCAAGCTTAAAGCCCCCTCCATCACCACCGAACTGCCATGTACTACTGCTCTGCATGGTGCAGACCAGACAGAAAGCAGCAGGAAGGATGATGCTGAGAAAAGCAGAAAGCAGTCAATCTGCTCAATGGGAGCAAGGATGCTGTATGGAAAAGCAAACATTTAGTTATCATCCAGGCTTTTATCTCCTCTGATGTTTTAACAGCAGTTTGATCCGAGAAACATCCTGCAACACAGCTAAGTCACTTTGGACCACACCAAGATGTGCACGTGACATTGAGTAGTAACAGCAGAGATGCTGGAGGAAAAGAATCTGAGATTTTCACTCTTGCATGAAAATGGTATAATAAGGGAAAACAGACCCCCCAAAAAGGCGGGGAAGACTGAAAACAGTGACAGAAAGAGGAGTCTGTGTGACAACCGCAAGGCTAAATGCATTTTGATTCCATGTTTCCATGGAAAGAGTTTTAACAGTACTGGGTAAAACGCCAAATACGTTTTCATAACGATTCACACTGCATGAATGGAAACACTTAAGTAGTATTCTTTCTAATCTCCACTCTAGCTCTATGTACAACTCTCTCTCCCTTGTCCTTTACTTTTTTCTTCTTACTCACACCATTCTTTTTATCCTTTGATGGAAGATGAAGTCAGAAATACCATGCCTGGATACTGCTGGAGCTCGTATTTTTTCGTCAGCGGCCTGACGAGTTCTGCTCATCTCTCAGATAGTTGTCCTTATCTGAGTGCTCTCAGACTGCACTGCTAGGTTTCATCTCTAACACAGATCTTAAAGAAAGGAAGTATGATGCAAACACCAAGTCCATACAAACCTCCAGTAGAACACAGGCCAGGCAATGTAACCCCACAGCAGTTCTGGCACTGGTTTGGCAGTTAATTTAGAGCTGCAGGGTATCGCTCATAGGATATCCAGTCTTGAGGGAAAGACCTGAAGCAACAGAGAGCAAACCCCTTCCTAAAGTAACTTACTCAAAGAATTACCTGTTTTCACCCCTTCGGGTTTTCACTGTCATTCCTACAGTCTCAAGCTGTTGAGCTTCACCTTCTAAACACTGCATCTCATTGATGGCTCTTCCATCAGAGTGGAAAGTTGGAAGGAAGCTGTTTCCCATGCATAGTCCAAAGCTCCCCAAGTTGCAGACACTGCTCTGAATCCAGAATGAAAGCTTTGCCCAGGTCTCATCTCACTTTTGAGCTTAGTCCATTCACAGCACGGCCTCCCAAACACTCCTGCTGCCAGAGCAGAGGAACGACCACAGTGCCCGCCAGCGGCTGTTGCTGCTGAAGCCATGACCCACTGGTACCCAGGGGCTTTCTCCCTCCACGTGTCACTTCTTGCTGTTTTTCACCTTTCAGAAGACTTTCTGAATTTGTCACAAAGTGTCCCAAAAAGCTTTCCCAAATCCTAAGAAACTACACTTAAAAAAACCTGCCACTTAGGATAGCGGTTAGTGTAGGACGGCAAAAGAACTAAAGCACTAGTCCACAACTTCTCACAAAGCCCCAGAATAAATGTACAGTAATAGAATTAAAAACTTATTTCTCATATTAATGAAGTTTTCCTCTAAGGTGGTGTAACTACCAATGAAGTGCAAAAAAACTAAGTCTGCAGAAAAACATAAACACTGGATTCTCTGCATTGTAGGGTGTCAGCTTCAGTTTCCAAAATATGAGAAGGGAGTCAGATAGGTTCCTTCAGAAGGATAAAACCCAGTGACATGATACACTGAAGTATCCATTTGTCGTAATAACACAGTCTCCATTGGAAAGTCCACATTTGGTCTCCCATGTTATCATCTTAATTTCCTCTATATATAGTCCAAGGATTCAGTGTGCAGTAACCATGTCTACCATACAACAGTTACACCACAAAACTTTAAGAGATTTCAAACACAAATAAAAGAATCCACATGACACAGGAGACTGAACCATTCAAAAACTGCACGGTAGTTTCCTTTTCAAGGTACAACATTCAATGCCAGCATTCCTATGCCACAGTAACAGTCTTACACATCCATTATTTAATGGATCCATACTTTCATGGCTGCATAGAAAATGAATGTATCTAACAACTGGAAGATAACTCCATAACACGGATTTTTTTTATACCGGAAATCCTTGAGCTCTGTTTTACAAATTTGTGAAATCACAGAGTCCTGATCCTAAAATGGGCCTCAGAAAGCCCTAAAAACTGGAAGATAACTCCATAACAAGGATTTTTTTTTATACTGGAAATCCTTTAGCTCTATTTTACAAACTTGTGAAATCATGGAGTCCTGATCCTAAAATGGGCCTCAGAAAGCTGCTTTAACACACTGATGTTAAATGATTTGTATGACTGAATCCCTCTGAAGCAAGCCAAAAGCATGCAGTGTAGAAGATTCGTAATTATTAAACAGTTGTCTTTAATCTGCATCCATCTCAAGACTACGGCAGGAATATATATACAAGCTCTGCCTTTGAGGCAACAGTATTTGCAGACGGTAAATAAAATTGCAGGTAGCTCTTGATGCTTTTAAAATGAGTGTGATAAAGCTGAGGGATAAACTTCCTTTGCAGCTGATACTGGGAAGATAGCAGAGCCAGATGTTTTATTAGAGGAAATTAGGAAATGATGAAAAAACAAGAGTACCAGGGCTACACTCAGCAATCTTTGCTTCTAGAAAACATTGCCTGTAGTGTATGAAGGGGAAGGCACAGGGAAGGAGAAGTAACTCACCATCTCGAGAGATCAGCAAGTGCTAGAACAAGCCCTGTGGCTGCAGCGAGCCGTGGGGGTGGCACAGGCGCCTTCATCTGCCCCGTCCTGCCGCAGGCTCCCCGAGCCAAACCTGGGAGCAGCATCTTTGTGTCGAGTCGGGGATTTGGCTCGGCGTCTGCGTTCCTGCTTCTCTCACTAACATCCATGAATCCTGGGAGTGAGCTTGGAAACGACTGTCTCGAGCTCAGGATTAGTAACTTTCGGGAGGAGAAAAGCATCGGAGCACCCAGAGAAATTAAGTGCAGGATAAAAAAACTGCCACAGTCGTTGTATAAATGCCTTCCTGCTACAGATATCAAAGCACGAGTAATAGTAAAGGCCAAACAAGAATGTCAGCCTGGCTTGGATTTCTTTTTTTGTTCCCCCCCCCCTCGGTTTTTCTTCTAACTCTCTGCAGCATGTACCGAGGGCTGTGGCTCACACAGCGATGCACAGAACAGACGGCAAAGCCCAGGGTGAGCTGTTCTGCACAGCGATGGATTTACAGAGAGGCTGAACTCTCTGACACAATTTCCTCCTAGACCTCTCAAGCCTCTGCTTTGAGCATCCTGGGCAGATGCAGGAAGCTGGTGGGTGTGAGAAAGGGCCCCGTGGATGACTAACCTAAAGCCTTGACCCAATGGGTGTGTGTGTCACCCTCCAGCAGTAATGCCAGGCTTAGGGCAGGCTCCTTTTTTGGCTGTTTTTTTCCATGTTTACTGTAGTTACAGGACAACATTTACAAAGAGAGAGTTACACAAGTTATTTTAAAGAGGGAGGGCGAGGATGCAGCCTGTTGTTAAGGCCCCACTTTCCACCACTGGACTTCACTCTGATTTGTTTCTAACACTTCAGCCACTCGCTCTGAAATTGTCCATGTTATTGGGAAGCCTCCCAGGCTGTTCCACAGGCCCTTTGGAAAACAATGATTTGCATCACCATCCCATAGTACCTACATACATATGTACACACTTGCAGATGGAGAAAATGGACTTCAGTGCACACAGACAACCTGAATTTTAGTAGATCCTCAGGGTGAGCCGTTCATTAAAGAAGTTATTTCTTAAGAAAAGAAATTTGAGCCAGGAAAACTATAATGACCCCTTGCCTCGGGTCACCGACAA